>NW_024069585.1:0-36601 GCF_009389715.1 Phoenix dactylifera
TCAAATTGGTATATTGAGTCGGGGATCAATATTACCGGAAAGACTGGCACATCTTATGTATGCTCGATGTAGAGAGTGATTGATCTCACAATCACTTGTGTAAGACACTAATACAAAGATGTGGGTGCTCATTAGAGGAATGAGTTCACTGAAATGACCAGCCATGAGAACATCTTATGGATTCTTACTTAATTGTCAAAAAATGGTTCTCATAGTGGGAGTTGTGCAAGTGATCCTTAGATCTGAGATCACCATGGTACCTTGTGCACTTGAACCTATGTTTTGGTTTACCCTCATTCATGACATTGCGTTGTATACGGGGTATTCTGGATATGGTAGATTTTGTACGAAGGTTGTGAGTAGGTCAACAAGGAATCAGTCACTTCTAGTAAGAGAAGGTAACATCCTACTTACTCTAATCTTATGATGATTCAAGAAGCCTTTGATCAAAGCAAAATGAAAATTAGAAAGAGTTTCTAATGTTTCATTGTTTGAATTATCATATAAAAGATTGAGAGAGATATGAATAAGTGATTGAGTTTGATATTGATCCATACTCCTGCACTTATTCAGGATGTAGTATGATTGAGGGATTGAATTGCACGGTAACTTGCCACTGAAGGGTATGTTTGGATTTGTCCAATATATTCCTCATCTTTCGGGTAGACATGATACGTTGCTAGACGTCAATCATGTCTTATGGGTTGATCGAATCAAAGAGTTTGATTAGATCAAAGCATCAGAAAGGTTCTGATTGCTAAGTCAGGTTTAGCACTAAATTGGACCTAAATTGGATTAGAGGTATTCTAATTAGGTTAGGTCAACTTACACCTGCACCTACTGCTGGCTAAGATAAGGAACCTAATGGGTCACATATAAGAAAATTGATCAAGAGTCTAATTGAATTAGATCATGTTTGCAAGATGAACATGCTAGCACGTGTTGCAAACCCTAGCTCCTGATTCAAATTAAATTCGAATCTGATTCTTAGATTAGGTTGATCTAATATGATTAGATCATGACCTAATATGGGTTAGCCAAGAGTTAGGAACCCATTTGGCTTTAATTAGACATGATTTGATTAGGTTTAATGTTTTCTTTAAGTTGGTTAAATCCAATTGGATTGGGTTTGATAGGGGCTTCACTTCTGGACCATTGGATGGTTTCCTAGATGAAGGATCTGGTCCACTGGTTGGCGCCTTCATCTGGACCCTTGGATGGCTTCCTGGATGAAGGATCTAGTCCACTGGTCAGCGCCTTATTCTGGACCATTGGATGGCTCCCTGCATGAATAATCTGGACCATTGGTCAGCGCCTGAATCTGGACCACTGGATGGCTCCCTGGATGAAAGATCTGAACCATTGGTCAGCGCTTGAATCTGGACCACTGGATGACTCTCTGGATGAAAGATCTGGACCATTGCTCAGCGCCTGAATCTGGACCATTGGTGATGACATCTTGCTTCTGGACCATTAGATGGCACCCTGGATAGTGATGCCTTGATCTGGACCATTAGATGGCACCTAGATCTGGACCATTGGCTTTGGTTCCCTGCATTTGGGCCCTTGGATCATCAGGATTTAAGAGGAAGACGTGAGAAAGAAGCATATCATTAGATATGGCTTTTTCTAAAGCTTGATACACCTTTCTCCTTAGCGCCCCATCATGATGGGATGCCCCTCTTGGCACACGCCTCATCATGATGAGGCGTGTGGATGGGATGCATTCCTTTGTGATGCATCCCTCCATCTCTTATAAATAAGGAGGCGCCCCGGGGTTCTAAAAATCATCCGAGAAAAAGCCTCTCCTTCTCTCTCTCAAATCCCTTCTTTCTTACAAGCCTCTCTCTTTTGTCCTTGAAAGTGAATCCTAGGTTCTTCGGTATTAAGCATGCTGAATTTTTTTTTTTTAAAACCATAGCTGAACCTGATCGGGTTGCCTACGTACCCCTTTATAAGGGGGAACAAGCCATACGTAGTTCTTTTTAAGTTTTAAAACTGCAGCGGAAAAATGAATCAAACAATTTAATTCATGCATGCTTACAAGATCAAATCTAGAAATCAGCACATTAAGAACACATAGGATTATGCCGAAATCGTTTAAACAATTATACTAAAACTTTTATGCACGATTAACTATCAGATCTGAAAGGTAAACACTATATTCCGATTAATCTCCGAATATCCATCGAATGGATTCTGGAGATAACTCCGTGAGGAGCCCCAAAGGAGGGTAAAACCTCGGAGAATCAGACCTAGACCCAGACTCCAAAATAAAATATTGATGTGGGATTAATACCTTTTATGATAGAAGAAACTTGTGGATCTGATCCTTGACTTCGCAGCCACGCACTCAAATAGCCTCTATGAGAAGTACACGCAAAGCCCTAGGTAGATCGTCTTCCGCAGGAGTGCTAGCTCGCGCAGGAACGTTGCAATGGCTGAAGCTGTCTCCTTCTAAACACTCAACCTTTGATTGTTCTTCAAGGATATGGAGGATGGACGTGAGGAAGAAGGAGAAGAAGGGATGGAGGCCCTCAGGAAATTTTTTCAGAATTTTTTGAAACTTCTAAATATTGTATATCTTGAACCCAAGGCATGGGGGTCTTTTATAGCCAATTAACTAGAATCAAGTTTTAGTGGAACTAGAGTCTTGAACCCATTCCTGTGTGGATCAACATTGGAGGGTGAACATTTGGGCACCTTAGGACATCTTCAGACATATTGGATATAGCGTTATAGGTGTTTTTCTATACCAAGATTATATTTTCTACATTATTTGGTTATACTATTAAGGTGATCTTGGCTTATTAGGGTTTCATATAATGGGTTTTATAAAATTTTTTTTATAATCCCGTATCTTCCGTTGCGCCCTAGGGCACTGGGAAACCCAACACACGAATCGACTCCAAATTTTAGGTAATGGTCGAAGCCCTCACCCTATAAAAAGGAAATGGAAAAAGGCCTTTAGTAAGCCATGATAAGCTCTTTTAAGCTACAAGAGGCCATTTAAGACATTCCGAAACTCTCTAAAAGGCCCGGCTAACTTAGCCATTGGAGGGCTTTCGCCGGAATCCCTGGCCAAGGCTTTGTGCAGATGTCCCGGAGCGTAGGAGGTGGCCTTTTTTCTCTCTTCCAGTCGGCGTTTTTTCGGCTTCTTCCGTCGTGGTCACCCTCAGGCCAGATTTCAACCACAACACATCGGTACAGGCTCTAAAAAGCACCGCAAAAGACTATTTCTTTTGTAGTGTATGGTTGAGAGATGACTAGATAGAGCATCATTAATATAGATTGGATGATTAAATTTTATAATTGGACTAGTGTTTGTTGTTTGTTATGAATTGGGATCATTTTTGATTATGAATATCGAGATTGTATTAAATTTTTAGGTCTAGCATATTTTCTGAGCCTCTGCCCTAAAAAATATGAGGACGTGCTGCATTTTGAATCCGGATGTTGGGTTCAAGGCGTGACAGTTTATATGAATAATAAAACTCATATATACTAAGGACTATTATAGTGACCCTTATGAACTTACATAAACCTCCGAGCCTTGTCTGAAGCTGCGCGTGCAAACTGCTTTCGTAAACGTGCGACATACGACACAGCCAGCGCGCCATTTGTTTGAAATGACACGTGGCAATCACTGGCCAGGCGCGCAAGCATGCAAACGTCTAAGAAGCTCTCTCCCAATTCTGCAGAGAAATTCCTATCCGGTTACCGAAACGTAATCGAGATCTAAAAGTTCTACAAGAAGTGGACGGTAGATCTTTCTTCCCGCATATGACTTGGTATGAAGGAATGCGTAACTATCTTTAACCTGGAATGCTTTTCATGCTCTACATACGACGAAGCTGGTGGGAGGATTGAAGCCTTCATTCCGAAAAACAAAACAACAAACTGTAAAGAAACAGAGAAATGATATCAACTCCTCATGTCAGCGATGAAGGTATGGCTTTTCAGCGAAGTAATATGCGTTAATTACTTCCGAAATGATCAAATGAGTACCGAATTCTTATTTTTGATGTACTTTCGTGCAGGTATTTGTATTGATATCGATTTAGATCAAGGGAAATGGTGAAGGTTTTGATATGAAGGACGATTTTCTCAGCTGAATCGAGGTAAGAGAATTGGTATTTTTTAGTTCTTTCGTTGAAATATGGTTGATTGATGAAAAAATTAAGCAGCCTTCTTCGTACTCGTAATCAAAAGGATCATTTTTTCTGTCTTTCTGTCTGCATGTCTCTGTTCTGGAATTAGGGTTTTGAAAGCTTAATCGAATAAAATTCTCTGTTAGGGTTTGATCAATTTTGTTAAAGAAACAAAGAGATCGAAGGAAGGAAGAATGGAAATGAACAGAGAAGTGCAAGGTGGACATGGAAGGTCACTATCACAGCAGATCTCGCAGGTCAGGGCCTTCCAGCGACAAAGGGAGTTACGACTCAACGCAACTTATAAAAATTTCCATCAGCGAAGCTTCGATCAAGGCCACTCAAGGCAGTGCTCGGACATTCTACCTCACAAGGCTGATATCTTTACGAAAGCCGGGCGACTTGCAGCGGAGTACTTGGTGTCCAGGGGCTTGCTCTCCCCAAGCTTGCTTCCCGGAAATCAGACCAATGCAGACCAAGAGAAATTTAAGGGGAAAGATGGAGACTTTCTGGAGCCCAGAAATTCTACCACTGCTCAGACTGTTAAAGCTGCACCAGAAGTAGATCAGACTGATGAGAATGACACTGATCCCTTATGGAATTGGCATCTAACATACAGGAAGAGAAGGGAGCCTGATTCTAGAGGTTCTGGTTTGGATCAGCGAAGAGACGCCGGAAGGAGATGCCATTCAGTGAAAAGAACTCCAAGGAAACCTGATACTCAGGATGCGGATGAAGATTTTCCTCCTGGTTTTGGTGGGAGTTGGCGTAGAGAGTTAGCTGAAGCTGGAGAAAAAGTGTCAAGAATCTTCGAAGACGACCGATTCACAAGAGGCAATGGCAAAGGGGAACACACATCAGAAACAGGGAATTGTAGAACCAAGGATGATGCCATATTGAAAGCAGGTTCTGGGAGAACTAGGAAGGATCATCCACAGGAGGCCAATCTGAATATGAATAAAGCGCGTGACAATGGTAGATCAGTAGTTGTAGATACAGTGAAGGACAATACGAGTGGTGCTTCGGAGAAGAAACATGTACAAATGGATGATCATCGAGAAAGAAAGCATGAACACGATCTCCTGAAACTAATTAGCTTTGCTGAAGTGCCAAAAAAGCCCTGTTTGCCATTGGCGCGAAGAATTCAAAAATTTGCTCAAGCTGATCAAGGGCCCATTGCTGAGGCAAAGACCACATCAAAAGCTGCTCTGAAAGGAGTTTCCATGTTTGTGCATCATGACAGGAAAACAGATGAGAGATGTTCAAGACGTGATCATATAAGTAGACCAGGACCAGAAAAATCAAATTGTGGAACAACTGATGACACCAAGACAAAGGCAAGTTATTCTCGAACTAGGAAAACTCACCAATCTGAGCCTAATCTGAATGTAGGCAAACTGGATGATGTTGGCGAGGTCTTGCATTTGTTAAAGACTGATTCAAGTGGTCATTCAAAAAAGCAAGATGTACTACTAGAGGATAAAACATTAATGCAGCTTGATAATGATCTTTTGAAGATAATCAGCTTTCCACAGGTGCAAAAAAAGCCGCGATCATTGTTGGCAAAAAGAAACCGACAAATTGATCTAGTTGGTCAAGGGCACACTGAGGCCAAGAGAACATTGAAAGTAGATTCAAAAGAAACTCACAAGGTTGCTATGGATAAAGGTTCAAATTTGGGAGATATTAAGAGTTTAGTTTGTATGATAGACAATGCAAGCCTTCCAATCAAAAAGAGAGGTAAAGCAAGTCTTATACAGCCTAATAACAAAATTGATGATCAGCATCCAGGAAGGGAGTATGTCACTGCCGATGATAACAAGTTAAAAGTGAATTCTTTTAGAAATAGGAAAGATCACCCATGGAAGGCTACTATGGAATTCAATGATGTGGTTGATGATATCAGGGTTACGAGTTCGTTGAAAATTTATCCAAGTGGTGATCTGGAGATAATGAAAGATGCAGATCAACTAATAAGGAAGGGAGATATTGATCTCTTGAAATTAATTTCCATGAAAGTTAGCAGGAAGCCCCGGACAATCAGCAGAAAGAAGCCAAAATTTTGATTAAAACACACTAGGAACTGCTACAAAGGAATATTCCAAATTTGCCATGGAAGATGATTCAAATACAAGTAAAATTAACAGTTCCATATTTGCTTTGCATTGGACAAACCTGTAAATTCAAGAGATGGTTTAAGTGATAGGCCACCAGATTATGGGATATATAGATCGGTAGTTACTCTGAGTCAGGAGTCAGATTCTGTACAGCACAATGACAAAAAGAATGAAAAGTTAAAGAGAGTTATCACCATCCTGGGTGTTTCAGGAGAATGAGCACTTTTGTCTTAGGACTCAAGCCCACATGTTGAGAAGCTCTTAGCGGATGATGAAATGGTTAGCAGTTGAGCAAGAGAAGTCAGTGGGTGCTTCTTTAATTCCAAATATTGAAGCTGAATATAATGTCCAATCAGAAAAAGGCGAGCATCGTCGACCCACTTCATGGAAAATCTTTTATTTCATCCTCATGGCAACTCCTGAAATAGTTAAAATTCCTGTTTAACCTATTAGAACCAGCTTTATACATAGTCAGTCCATAAAATAAGTTTTCACATGATCATTTTTGATAGTTGCAATTTCCTTGGCTACCTTATCTTGTGTCTTGTCCTTTCTCATTCAGTTGTTTCATATTGTACAAGAACTTTAGGTTGTATTCTCATGGTCCAATAGAGTAAGCTTGTAAGTCATTATGTTTCTAAATATTTCATTATACTGCAGTGAGATAATATATCTGGGGCTTGATAAGTCTGAAAATCATACAGAGCATGCAGTTCCTTCTGGCATTCAGGATGTTGCTCCTTCACGGTTTCAATGAATATCCACTGGGACTGAAAAACCTCAATAAGCAGCAGAATAGAATGGGTCGACCTTTTGATTCTGTGTTATTATAGCAATTTCTGTTTCAGTCGGTCATTCATTGTCCGAATGAATATTATGTTTCCAGTTAGTAGTCTGTAATTTTGGGTATAACAACATTAAATTCTTGTTGTCAAGAATGGCTTGATCTGCAGTCTGGTTAGGAATGCTTGAAATATTCGCTACCTACATACATATATTGCAGTTGAGGCATATATGGTTGTCATTCATTGACTGAAATTAGCTCACTATTTTCTAGTTAGCAGCTTGAAATTATTATGTAGTGTAGGCATTAAATTCTTCTTGTTGGAGGCAATTTTATTTACAATCTGGCTGCTGCAATAGTTTCTAGTTATATGTTTTATTTGCATCTATGATTCTCATTCATTCCTTCAAATGAATCATAAGTTCTCCAGGTGGTCGCTAGCATGCTATTTTAAGAGTAGTTAGTGGCATGATACTTGGGTATGGCAAGTATTGAGTTGTTGTTGGCAATCAATGCATTTGCTATCTGGTTGACAGCAGCTCCAATAATTTCAAGTTGTGCAACAAAATTGTTCTGCTGTGGTTGAGGGGAAACTTTTTCCAACATTACATGTGTGTTTAATTTCATTACTTTTTTTACATTTATTTATTCATTTATTTTCCACTCAACAGTTCTTCAATTCTACATGTGCTCTTGATAACATTTTGTCCAACTTGGATGACAATGGTGATGATGTTGGAATACTGAATACAATTTTTTTAGGATATTGTAGGCATCTTCTGCTTTTGGCTTTGTGGACACTTTAATATTCCCTATTTGGTCCAAGTTTTCCAATATATAGCTCAGATCATTATTTACTAGAAATAGTAAATGGTGTAAAAGTATTATTGCAATGTAACCAAAAAATGAAAAAATAATATTGCAAATTTGTGCTAGATTTGTCATATGCATCACTCATTTGAAATAAACTTTTCTTATGTTTCTTCAGTTGGCACACTAATAATGTGACATCTTGCACTGAACATATCCATGTATGATGTTTCCAACTTATCCAATAAATTCAAAGAGGCAAATAAGTTAGAATCAGGGAAATTTAAAAGGCAACTTAGAAGTCCTATTGAGTTATAACATAGGTTGACTCTCAATGAGATTTAGTATATGCGATGGATGGAAAGAATTTGTGGTTATCAATAGCCATGTCCTAAATGTCATTTATACCTGCCCAAAGTATTTTTCGCAAATTTTTTATGCTGGGTTTAACATGATATGGCTATGTCTTTCAAATGTTTGGCAATTTGGCCACTGATATGGTGTATTAATGTATAAATTGTGTGACTACTTCCATTTCTTTTGTAACATGTGTACCAATGAGACTATGGTTCGAGGAAATGATTGCATTGAACTAGGATGAAGACATTTGTGCCACTAAAATAATGTTTGTCTGTCTTTGATGCATGGTGAGGGTAAGATACAATAGGATTATATTCTAACTAGATTTCCTATGGTTCTATTCATGTTTCAAATTTTGAATTCTGTTTTGCTAGTTGGGTGCCAACGCTTGGCCAATGTGATTGATGAGTAGGGTGCCCCATTTTCAAGTTAGGTCAAGGATGCCTTTAATTGGGGTTGTGCTCTATATTGTGCAGATTAGATTTGTTATGTGGTTCCTCATACTAGCCTGTACCATGCCATATTGTTAAGGTACCTATATGGTACTAAGGTTCAATATATCATGGGGCCTAATAGACCAATGACAAGTGGATTGGCTAGTTCCACCTAGTTTTGTGGTGTATCAACCCGTACCGCCTAGTTTGAGGCAGTACTATGGTTGGGTATTGGACAAGGATCTCCCAATATTATGCTAATATGGAACTATATGATATCATACTGTACCAAGTGCATGCATCGTACCGTACTGTAAGATACCAATACATTGCCCAATACTAGTGAGGTAATCAGCACTTGCACAATAAACCTTGGTTTTATGTGAGCATTAGATCTAATTCAATAAATACATATTGACTTAATATCACATTTCTTCTAAATGGATTAACTTTAAATATTTGGTTAAGAAAATTTACTTCTAGTATAAGCATGCTAAATGATGCAATTGAAACCTGTTTAAAGCAAAGCTCTCTATAAATACTAGTACAAAATTTTGCATTATGTAACTAATTCCATAATTATTTTGTCAATTATTTCATAAAAACACAAAAAACAACCATAGCTTCCTAGCAATAACTTGTCTAAAACTAGAAACAAATAGAGTTATTTAAGAATGTAGGGTTTCATGAGTAGTATATGTGTATTGTACACCACATTAGCATCATGTGGGGTTTCACCATATGCATGGCACATGCATTTTACTAATCTAATAACAAAAGCAATGAGCATATTTAAAAAGACATGATTATGAATTTTCTTTATAATTAACATGAGAACATAATTTTTTATGAACTATATCAACAGAATGCTTCTAATCTCCATAGAACCACCGTAAACCCAGCTTTTACTAGCATAGATTGCTAGTATTGATTTAGTAGGACTTTCAATGCTAACTTTTGCTTCTGGTAGTACCAAAAGAAAAAAAAATAACAAAGTTGAACAAGTTTCAAGGAGGTTTTTGGAGAGACAAAGCATTTGCCTTGTCAGTATGAGTCATCAAGACTTTATGCTTCCCTTTGTGTTCATAATTTACTTGCAATTATTCTTAGTAACGCATGATGGTTTGCTCGAAATTGCTCCAACTACTGACAATCATGCATGACAACTATCTTGAAATTGCTGAAAGTCTTAATTGTAATGCTTAACAGTAGACCAAGGTTTGCTGTCTCAGTACCGGATCCTAGACCAGTACCATCCTATCACTACAATGGTAAGCTAGATACGGGGGCCAGTTCGGTATACCAACACTCAGTACACCTCCTGTACCATGTATTGGTTCGGTACCGATATGGTACGGTATGGATATGCACCAGCTCTAATCGATATGGCAAACCTTGCTCGACACCTCTCCAAATTTCCAGGCCAATTAGGTGAGGACATGTTATTCAAGGTGTGGGCAGTTGTGGACCTGGGATCTTCCTCTCATGAATCTTGTGAACCAATGATGTATTAAGACATGACTGTCTTCTTGGAGGAAAATACTGATAAAAGACATGTATTAGAAGGAGCCCTTCATGTTTAGCAAAACAATCCTTTGATAGACTTTGATTTAGATATATTACAACAAAAAATTTCTGCTTGCTAGAGGATATCTACTTACAAAATCAATTCCACATAACATCCACTATTTGTGTTGTAATTTATCCCAATAGCATCGATACCTAAATGAATCATGTCTACAGACCAACAACATGGTGTGTTGATGAAATTCAGGTTCAAAGCTTGGGATGAGCATCCATCCAGCATATGAGGTAAGTGCAACACCACCATCTATTATTTATTTTACATAACTAGAAGGTAATGATATGTCGAGTTAGAGTTTTATCATGTTATGCTAACTTAAACTAAAATAAAACAAGAGATGATGGTACAATCCTGAGTTCAATGTAGACTGATTCAAGTTGTAATTTGGAGAAAACAGATACATCAGCTGCAGATCAAACAATAATAAACAATGATAATGATTTGGTGAAACCAATCGGCTCCATAAAAGTGAGCAAGAAGACTCTGTCTTGGTGCAAAGAAGACGAAGTTTTGGTCTCATTGTCCTGAACTATGAAAAGGAACACCCCATGAAAAGCGTCGTTGATTAGCAACGCTATAAGTGTCGTTACTTAGCAACGCTTTCTATAAGCATCATCACTTAGCGATGCTTATAAGCATCGTTAAAGACCTGCCACATAGCAAGCCTGCATGCAATAGACCTCGCAACACTTTTGAAAAGTGTCATTAGTTAGCAATGCTTAAAAGCATCGTTAACTTAATGGCACAAACCACAAGTGTTGTAAACAATTTTTTCCACGCTTGCTTGCATTGCCGACACTCCCTCGACGCTTTCAGAAGCATCGGGGTGTAATTTTACAATGCTTATAAGCATCGTATATAACATAAAAAGCCGGGAATGCCAGCTTTTCCTGTAGTGAGAAGCTGCTGCGAAAAGAATCTTTTTAGTGTTGCTAGAGTGGAGCATTCAGATTCAGGTAAGATTAACAGTTCCAAAGCTAGGCGCCTGATATTTCTTCTTTTCAATCTATCCAATCCATGTTTGCTCAAAGAAAAGGAAAGTTCTGTCATATCCACAGATGGATTGGAAGTTTTCAATATGGCTCGAGTGATAGGCCACCAGGTTATGGGATATATTGACTGGTCATTGCTCTGAGAGAAGAAGTCGACTTTTGTAAACCAGAATGACGGAATCAGAAGGCAAGAGACTTGTCACAATCCAGGGTGTCTTATGAGAAGGATCACACTTGTGTTAATAGTCGAGCCCATATGTTACGAAGTTTTCAGGAGATGATGAAATGGTTGAAGCAGTTGGACGAGAAGTCAGTGGGTACTGTGGTATAATTCCAGATATTGAAGTTGAACTTAATGTCCAACCTGAAAGAAGGGAATCAGTTTCGACCCGCTTCATTTAAAAACCTTGATCTTAACCTTGTGGCAACTCCTGAAATAACTGAGTTCGAGAAGTTCCTGTCAGAAAACCAGCTTCACACATTTGTCCTGCCCCTATATTCGGGTCTGTTACTAAGCAGCAACTCTGCTGACAATGATAGATAACGCAGCTGATCACAATCAACTGCAAAGTAGTTTGAGTGAATGATGTGGAAGATAAATCCCAACCGAAGACAATTGCTTTCAAAGATGTACAACTTAGGTTCAAGCTTCTGTTACATGTGAAAGCATAATTTGTTTGAAAATTTATTTGAGGCAGTCCATAAAATAAGTTCATATGATTATTATTGATAGTTGTAATTTTCATGAAGACCATATCTTTTGGGTTGTTATGCCTTTTTCTGTTTTTTCGTTTTGTACAAATTCTTTTTCTGGCATTAATTGTCCCGTAATTCTGTTATGTTTCCAAATATTTTAGCGCACACATAGCAGCGAGAGAATAAATTTGCGCCTGGATACCTTTGAAAGCCACATAGAGTATACAAATCTTTCTCCCATTCAGCATGGTTGCTTCTTTGCTGTTTCATATTATCTTCAAACTGTCATCTTGGGGTATACACTGAGACAGGCAAACCTCAGCAACCAGCAAAATAGAGTGATTTCTCAAGATTCACTGGTATGGTAGTATCATCAATTCCAATATCAGGCAGTTATCAATGAGTACAATGTTAATAGTTTGTTGTTTGGGCGTCATAGAAATCATAAACATTAAATTCTTGATGCCGAGAATGGCTTGATTTACACTCTGGTTGGTTATGCCTGCATTATTCTCTACCTACAAATATCGCACTTGAGAGATATATGGTTGTCTTTCTATATGATCTTTAATAGCTGAAAGAGTAGATGCCCTATGAGCCAATCATTTGATGAGTTTCTCTTTGTAATCCTCCAAATCATGTACTTTGACACTTGATATATATCAATAAAGGCATTGTGTTTCATCATTTGCTGCTTATCTGTTTTATTGTTGGATGATGAACACCATAAATTAGGACATTGGTTTTAGGGTTATGATGAGATCATACCAGTGAGACCTAAAATCCTAAAATCCTAATTTAGAATTTTTCATAGTCAAATTGGTATATTGAGTCGGGGATCAATATTACCGGAAAGACTGACACATCTTATGTATGCTTGATGTAGAGGGTGATTGATCTCACAATCACTTGTGTGAGACACTAATACAAAGATGTTGGTGCTCATTAGAGGAATGAGTTCACTGAAATGACCAGCCATGAGAACATCTTATGGATTCTTACTTAATTGTCAAAAGATGGTTCTCAGATTGGGAGTTGTGCAAGTGATCCTTAGACCTGAGATCACCATGGTACCTTGTGCACTTGAACCTATGTTTTGGTTTACCCTCATTCACGACATTGCGTTGTGTACGGGGTATTCTGGATATGGTGGATTTTGTACGAAGGTTGTGAGTAGGTCAACAAGGAATCAGTCATTTCTAGTAAGAGAAGGTAACATCTTACTTACTCTAATCTTATGATGATTCAAGAAGCCTTTGATCAAAGCAAAATGAAAATTATAAAGAGTTTCTAATGTTTCATTGTTTGAATTATCATATAAAAGATTGAGAGAGACATGAATAAGTGATTGAGTTTGATATTGATCCATACTCATGCACTTATTTAGGATGTAGTATGACTGAGGGATTGAATTGCACGGTAACTTGCCACTGAAGGGTATGTTTGGATTTGTCTAATACATTTCTCATCTTCCGAGTAGACATGATACGTTGCTAGACGTCAATCTTATCTTGTGGGTTGATCGGATCAAAGAGTTTGATTAGATCAAAGCATCAGAAAGGTTCTGATTGCTAAGTCAGGTTTAGCACTAAATTGGACCTAAATTGGAATAGAGGTATTCTAATCAGATTAGGTCAACTTGCACCTGCACCTACTGCTGGCTAAGATAAGGAACCTAATGGGTCACACACAAGGAAATTGATCAAGGGTGTAATTGGATTAGATCATGTTTGTAAGATGAACATGCTAGCACGTGTTGCAAACCCTAGCTTCTGATTCAAATTAAATTCGAATCTAATTCTTAGATTAGGTTGATCTAATATGATTAGATCATGACCTAATATGGGTTAGCCAAGAGTTGGAACCCATTTGGCTTTAATTAGACATGATTTGATTAGGTTTAATGTTTTCATTAAGTTGGTTAAACCCAATTGGATTGGGTTTGATAGGGCCTTCACTTCTGGACCATTGGATGGCTTCCTAGATTAAGGATTTGGTCCACTGGTGTTAGGGTTTCCCAGTGCCCTAGGGCGCAGCGGAAGATACGGGATTATAAAATTTTCTTATAAAACCCATTATATGAAACCCTAATAAGCCAAGATCGCCTTAATAGTATAACCAAATAATGTAGAAAATATAATCTTGGTATAGAAGAATACCTATCACGCTATATCCAATATATCTGAAGATGTCTTAAGGTGCCCAAATGTTCACCCTCCGATGTTGATCCACACAGGAATGGGTTCAAGACTCTAGCTCCACCAAAACTTGATTCTAATTGTTCAATCCTTCCAAAGGATTTAATTGGCTGATTTTCCTTCACTTCCTTCTTCCTTTCTACCTCTAAAACATTCACTAGCCTTTTTGTCCTAAAGAAGACCCTCTTGTCTTGGGTTAGGACAAAAGAGAGAGGCTTGTAAGGAAGAAGGGATAAGGGAGAGAGAAGGAGAGGCTTTTTCTTGGATGATCTTTAGAACCCCAAGGCACCTCCTTATTTATAAGAGATGGAGGGATGCATCATAAAGGGATGTATCCCATCCACACACCTCATCATGATGAGGCATGTGCCAAGAGATGCATCCCATCATGATGGGGTGCTAAGGAGAAGGGTGTATCAACTTCTTTCTCACATCTCCCTCTTAAATCCTGATGATCCAAGGGTCCAAATGCAGTGAACCAAAGCCAATGGTCCAGATCTAGGCGCCATCTAATGGTCCAGATCAGGGCATCATCATCCAGGGTGCCATCCAATGGTCCAGAAGCAAGATGCCATCACCGATGGTCCAGATTCAGGCGCTGAGCAACGGTCCAGATCTTTCATCCAGAGAGCCATCTAGTGGTCCAGATTCAGGCGCTGAGCAACGGTCCAGATCTTTCATCCAGAGAGCCATCCAGTGGTCCAGATTCAGGCGCTAACCAGTGGACCAGATCCTTCATCCAGGAAGCCATCCAATGGTCCAGATGAAGGCGCCAACCAGTGGACCAGATCCTTCATCCAGCAAGCGATCCAATGGTCCAGAAGTGAAGGCCCTATCAAACCCAATCCAATTGGGTTTAACCAACTTAAAGAAAACATTAAACCTAATCAAATCAGGTCTAATTAAAGCCAAATGGGTTTCAACTCTTGGCTAACCCATATTAGGTCATGATCTAATCATATTAGATCAACCTAATCTAAGAATCATATTCGAATTTAATTTGAATCAGGAGCTAGGGTTTGCAACACGTGCTAGCATGTTCATCTTGCAAACATGATCTAATCCAATTAGACCCTTGATCAATTCCCTTGTGTGTGACCCATTGGGTTCCTTATCTTAGCCAGCAGTAGGTGCAGGTGTAAGTTGACCTAACCTGATTAGAATACCTCTAATCCAATTTAGGTTCAATTTAGTGCTAAACCTGACTTAGCAATCAGAACCTTTCTGATGCTTTGATCTAATCAAACTCTTTGATCCGATCAACCCACAAGACATGATTGACGTCTAGCAACGTATCATGTCTACCCGGAAGATGAGGAATGTATTGGACAAATCCAAACATACCCTTCAGTGGAAAGTTACTGTGCAATTCAATCCCTCAGTCATACTACATCCTGAATAAGTGCTCGAGTATGGATCAATATCAAACTCAATCACTTATTCATGTCTCTCTCAATCTTTTATATGATAATTCAAACAATGAAACATTAGAAACTCTTTCTAATATTCATTTTGCTTTGATCAAAGGCTTCTTGAATCATCATAAGATTAGAGTAAGTAGGATGTTACCTTCTCTTACTAGAAGTGACTGATTCCTTGTTGACCTACTCACAACCTTCGTACAAAATCCACCATATCCAGAATACCCCGTACACAACGCAATGTCGTGAATGAGGGTAAACTAAAACATAGCTTCAAGTGCACAAGGTACCATGGTGATCTCAGGTCTAAGGATCACTTGCACAACTCCCACTATGAGAACCATCTTTTGATAATTAAGTAAGAATCCATAAGATGTTCTCATGGCTGGTCATTTCAGTGAACTCATTCCTCTAATGAGCACCCACATCTTTGTATTAGTGTCTCACACAAGTGATTGTGAGATCAATCACCCTCTACATTGAGCATACATAAGATGTGCCAGTCTTTCCGGTAATATTGATCCCCGACTCAATATACCAATTTGACTGGAAATATTCTAAATTAGGATTTTAGAATTTTAGGTCTCACTGGTATGATCTCATCATAACCCTAAAACCAATGTCCTAATTTATGGGGTTCATCATCCAATAATAAAATAGATAAGCAGCAAATGATGAAACACAATGCCTTTATTGATATATATCGAGTGTCAAAGTACATGATTTGGAGGATTACAAAGAGAAACCCATCAAATGATTGGCTTATAGGGCATCTACTCTTTCAATCTCCCACTTGCACTAAAGCCAATCGCCCTTATATTTTAACCCCATACAATCGAGGTGACGATTGAATTGCTGCTGTGGTAGAGCTTTAGTAAATGGGTCTGCTATATTGTTCTTTGTGTCTACTCGTTCAATCTTGACGTCTTGTCTTTCGATTATCTCTCGAACAAGGTGGAAGCGTCTCAAAATGTGCTTGGATCTATGATGAGACCTTGGTTCCTTAGCCTGTGCAACTGCTCCAGTGTTATCGCTATAAACTGGGACTGGTCCGGCAATCTCAGGAACTACACCCAGCTCTGTGATGAACTTCTTCATCCAGACTGCTTCCTTAGCAGCTTCACTAACAGCTATGTATTCTGCCTCAGTAGTTGAGTCAGCTACAGTTTGCTGTTTGGAACTTTTCCAACTCACAGCTCCACCATTCAAAGTGAAGATATATCCAGAGATTGACTTGCTATCATCTGGATCAGATTGAAAGCTAGAATCTGAATAGCCTTCTAGTTTCAATTCTGATCCTCCATAAATCAGAAAAACATCTCTAGTCCTTCTCAAGTATTTGAGAATGCTTTTCACAATTTTCCAATGATCCTTTCCGGGATCTGCCTGAAATCTACTTACCATACCCAAGGCATAAGCTACATCAGGCCTGGTACATAACATAGCATACATGATCGACCCTACTGCCGAAGCATAGGGAATAGAACTCATTCTATTCCTCTCTTCAGATGTCTTAGGAGACATCTTCCTAGAGAGTTGTATGTCTGTCCTATGGGTAAGAAACCTTTCTTACTTCCATCCATGTTGAACCTCTTCAGCACATTATCAATGTACCTAGACTGGGACAAACCTAGCATCCTTTTAGATCTATCTCTATAGATCCTTATACCAAGTATATAGGATGCTTCACCCAAGTCTTTCATGAAAAATTTCTTTGATAGCCAAGTCTTGACCGATTGCATCATTGGAACATCATTTCCAATGACCAATATATCGTCCATATATAATATCAAGAAGACAATAGCACTCCCACTAGTCTTCTTGTACACACAAGGTTCATCTATATTTTTAATGAAGCCAAACTCTTTGACTATCATGTCAAAATGGATGTTCCAACTTCTAGATGCCTGCTTTAATCCATAAATGGATTTCTTAAGCCTACATACTTGATTTGCTCTCCCTCTTGAGACAAATCCCTCTGGCTGTGTCATATAGACCTCTTCCTCAAGGTGACCATTAAGGAAGGCGGTTTTGACATCCATCTGCCATATCTCATAATCATAGTATGCAGCTATAGCAAGCATAATCCGAATAGATTTGAGCATAGCTACTGGCGAAAAAGTTTCATCATAATCAATGCCTTGTTTTTGCCTTAAACCTTTTGCCACTAGCCTGGCCTTGTAGGTTTCTACTTGGCCATCAGCTCCTATCTTCTTCTTGTATACCCATTTGCACCCTATTGGAATCACTCCCTCAGGTGCATCAACCAAAGTCCACACTTGGTTTGTATACATAGAATCTATCTCGGATTTCATGGCGTCCAACCATTTGTCAGAGTCCCTACTATTGACAGCTTCCGAATAGGTCAGAGGGTCATCGTTATCAACGATGTGGGCTTCATCATTCTCAATGATAAATCCATACCTCTCAGGTGCATTTCGCACTCTTTCTGACCTTCGAAAAGGAGTAGTGTGTAGTGGCTGTACCTCTTCCATGGGTACATCTGGTTGAGGATTATTATGTGTCTCACCTTGTAGGTCTTGAACTTCATCAAGTTCGATTTTTCTATCCTTGCCCTTTTCTAAAAAAAACTCTTTTTCCAAGAAAGTGGCATGCCTAGCAACAAATACCTTTTGTTCGGTAGGATTATAGAAGATATATCCTAAACTGTCTTTAGGATAATCTACAAATATACATTTGTCCAATCTAGCACTTAGCTTATGTCCAAAATTTCTTTTGACATAAGCATGACAACCCCATATCTTAAGATACTTAAGATTAGGTTTCTTTCCTTTCCATATCTCATATGGAGTGCTAGATACAGACTTAGATGGTACTCTATTTAATACTAATGCAGCAGTTTCTAGGGCATGTCCCCAGAAGGAAATTGGAAGATTTGTGAAGCACATCATGGACCGTACCATATCTAATAAGGTACGATTCCTTCTTTCAGCTACACCATTTAATTGTGGCGTATATGGAGGTGTCCATTCAGAGAGTATACCCTTTAATTTAAGATAGTCTAAAAATTCACTAGAAAGGTATTCTCCTCCTCGATCAGATCGAAGGATTTTAATACACTTTCCAGTTTGTTTTTCGACCATACTTTGATACTCTTTAAATTTATCAAAGGCTTCAGATTTATGTTTCATTAGATACACAAAACCGAACCTTGATAAGTCATCAGTAAATGTGATGAAGTAAGAGTATCCATCTCTAGCTTGAGTTGACATAGGACCGCACACATCAGTGTGTACGAGTTCTAACAACTCACTTGCCCTTTCTCCATGTCCCGAGAATGGAGACTTGGTCATTTTACCCATAGATAAGATTCACAAGTTCCTAATGATTCAAAATCATAAGGGTCAAAGAATTTATCTTTATACAACTTATGTAACCTTGTCTCACTAATATGACCTAATCGATAATGCCAGAGGAGGGTATTATTAATATTTTCTCTTTTTCTTTTATTATCTTTGCCAATATGAAACATAACATTATTAAGACATAATACTAAAAGACCATTTTCCATAGTGCCATGACAATAATACTCATTAGATAAAGAAATAGAGCAACCATTGCTCTTTCCATTTATTTCGAATCCTTTCTTAAGCAACAAAGGAATTGAAATTACATTTCTAATGATTTTTGGCATAAAATAACAGTCTTCTAGCTTCAAGAACTTTCCGGAGGGTAGCTCCAGTATGTAAGTGCCAACAGCTTCAGCCTGGATGGATTCTCCTCCAGCGCCATATAGCTCGAAGTCACCTTTCTTCAGTCTTCTAATTTTCTGCAGTCCATGCAAAGATTTGCATATGTGAGAACCACAACCGGTATCCAATACCCATGAATTAGAATCAGAAGAACTTAATGTCATATTGGCATGTAATAAAAACATACCTTTTGATGCAACACTTACATTAGGCTTCACACTTGCAAGAAAGCTCTTGCAGTTCCTTTTCCAATGCCCCGTCTTGCCACAGTGGAAACAGGTACCGGGCCCAGAGATTTTCTTTCCCTTCTTCTTTTTGATGTGACTCTTAGGATTTAGTTTTTTCTTTGAACCCTTATTGCCCGACTTCTTCTTTGAGCTCTCACCAACAAGAAGGATCGGACCCTTGTCCTTCTTGATGTGAGACTCTGCTGTTTTCAGCATATTTAGAAGCTCAGGCAGGGAGGAATTCAGTTTGTTCATGTGATAATTCACGACAAACTGCGAGAATGAGTCGGGTAGTGATTGCAGGATCAAATCCTGACTGAGCTCACTGTCCATAGCAAAACCAAGTTGACTTAATCGAGTGATTAAGTCTATAACCTTTAAACAGTGGTCTTGCACAGACGATCCCTCGATCATTCTAGCACGGAACAACTGTTTAGATATCTCATATCTAGCAGTTCTGCTCTGCTCACCATATAACTCCTTTAAGTTAAGGAGTATGGAGTGAGTATCCATGCTATCATGCTGCCTCTGCAATTCATTATTCATAGAAGCAAGCATGATACATTTGACAGTCAAACTGTCATTTTTCCACATACGATATGTGGCCAATTCCTCCTCAGTTGCATCTTCCCCTGCTGACCCTAGGTCAGGGGTTTCAAGAATGTAGGAAAGTTTTTCTTGTGTGAGAACAATCTTTAAATTCCTCAACCAATCCACATAGTTGGGACCAGTCAATTTGTTTGTATCTAAGATACCTCTAAGTGAGAGTGAAGATGCCATTTTTGCAGAATTAATCTATAATTACAAAGAACACTAATATAAGCAGACCAATCATGATGACATGTATTCAATCAGACAAGGACTTTATCTAATTGTTATTCCCACTATTTTTATCGAATATCATAACCCTCAAGTATGATGAACGAGAAAATACTAATTTTCTTAGTGGGGTTGAGATCCAAATTCCTTATAAAAGACCTTGTGGGAATCACAACAAGCCCTTATAAGTTCAAAGGTAGGAAACTCTTTCCAATTGCATCCCATGCAATTCCCAACTTTATTATGTCCTCTAGCACACATATAGTCTTGTGGGAATCACAACAAACTATTGTGTCTAGTTAAGTCAAACCCTTCATTTTTATACAGTCATATTTGAATAATGCTGCCCTTGTGGGAATCACAACAAGGCAACATATTAAAATATGCCATATGCATCATATGCACCAAGATATTACAATATCAATCCCTAATACTAGCCTTGTGGGAATCACAACAAGCTAGCGTAGATATTGACATAATAATATCTAAGCATGAAGGAAGGACCTTTATAGTGTTATATCAGCAATTAGCTTTTCCATGGAGGTCAATCAAATAGTTGGCCAGGTAAGCAGATGGGAGGCTCTCCTTACTTAGTAAGGTCCTAATTAAATAACCACCTGTAGCCTCTTTCCTAGACACCAACTTAGTTAATTGATTCAGAATGGCTCAGCTTAAAGCAATTAACACTACGACTTAATTATGAATTTAGTGAGGGCTTTCAAATAGTAGTATCTTACTAACATTAAGCTCAACCATAAAGGACAATCAAATAATTGGCCAGAAAAGCAGGTGGGAGGCACCCCTCACTCAGAGAGTGAGGTCCTAATTAAGTAACCACCTGTGGCTTCCTTCCTAGACACCAACTGAGTCGATTGTTCCAGAATGGGTCAGCCCAAAGTTTTCATACTACTATATTGGTCTCATTGCACATTCTATAATTTAGTACTAGCAATTATACTGTGCTACAACATGAATATAACACAATCTCATAGCATAAACTAATCATGCATACAAACAACCTAGCTATCTCATAGCATCAAGATAATAGCATGTATTATCATTTGGTTAAACTGATTAAGGGTGGCTCTGATACCACTGTTAGGGTTTCCCAGTGCCCTAGGGCGCAGCGGAAGATACGGGATTATAAAATTTTCTTATAAAACCCATTATTTAAAACCCTAATAAGCCAAGATCGCCTTAATAGTATAACCAAATAATGTAGAAAATATAATCTTGGTATAGAAGAATACCTATCACGCTATATCCAATATATCTGAAGATGTCCTAAGGTGCCCAAATGTTCACCCTCCGATGTTGATCCACACAGGAATGGGTTCAAGACTCTAGCTCCACCAAAACTTGATTCTAATTGTTCAATCCTTCCAAAGGATTTAATTGGCTGATTTTCCTTCACTTCCTTCTTCCTTTCTACCTCTAAAACATTCACTAGCCTTTTTGTCCTAAAGAAGACCCTCTTGTCTTGGGTTAGGACAAAAGAGAGAGGCTTGTAAGAAAGAAGGGATAAGGGAGAGAGAAGGAGAGGCTTTTTCTTGGATGATCTTTAGAACCCCAAGGCACCTCCTTATTTATAAGAGATGGAGGATGCATCATAAAGGGATGTATCCCATCCACACACCTCATCATGATGAGGCATGTGCCAAGAGATGCATCCCATCATGATGGGGTGCTAAGGAGAAGGGTGTATCAACTTCTTTCTCACATCTCCCTCTTAAATCCTGATGATCCAAGGGTCCAAATGCAGTGAACCAAAGCCAATGGTCCAGATCTAGGCGCCATCTAATGGTCCAGATCAGGGCATCATCATCCAGGGTGCCATCCAATGGTCCAGAAGCAAGATGCCATCACCGATGGTCCAGATTCAGGCGCTGAGCAACGGTCCAGATCTTTCATCCAGAGAGCCATCCAGTGGTCCAGATTCAGGCGCTGAGCAACGGTCCAGATCTTTCATCCAGAGAGCCATCCAGTGGTCCAGATTCAGGCGCTAACCAGTGGACCAGATCCTTCATCCAGGAAGCCATCCAATGGTCCAGATGAAGGCGCCAACCAGTGGACCAGATCCTTCATCCAGCAAGCGATCCAATGGTCCAGAAGTGAAGGCCCTATCAAACCCAATCCAATTGGGTTTAACCAACTTAAAGAAAACATTAAACCTAATCAAATCAGGTCTAATTAAAGCCAAATGGGTTTCAACTCTTGGCTAACCCATATTAGGTCATGATCTAATCATATTAGATCAACCTAATCTAAGAATCATATTCGAATTTAATTTGAATGAGGAGCTAGGGTTTGCAACACGTGCTAGCATGTTCATCTTGCAAACATGATCTAATCCAATTAGACCCTTGATCAATTCCCTTGTGTGTGACCCATTGGGTTCCTTATCTTAGCCAGTAGTAGGTGCAGGTGCAAGTTGACCTAACCTGATTAGAATACCTCTAATCCAATTTAGGTTCAATTTAGTGCTAAACCTGACTTAGCAATCAGAACCTTTCTGATGCTTTGATCTAATCAAACTCTTTAATCCGATCAACCCACAAGACATGATTGACGTCTAGCAACGTATCATGTCTACCCGGAAGATGAGGAATGTATTGGACAAATCCAAACATACCCTTCAGTGGAAAGTTACTGTGCAATTCAATCCCTCAGTCATACTACATCCTGAATAAGTGCTCGAGTATGGATCAATATCAAACTCAATCACTTTTTCATGTCTCTCTCAATCTTTTATATGATAATTCAAACAATGAAACATTAGAAACTCTTTCTAATATTCATTTTGCTTTGATCAAAGGCTTCTTGAATCATCATAAGATTAGAGTAAGTAGGATGTTACCTTCTCTTACTAGAAGTGACTGATTCCTTGTTGACCTACTCACAACCTTCGTACAAAATCCACCATATCCAGAATACCCCGTACACAACGCAATGTCGTGAATGAGGGTAAACCAAAACATAGCTTCAAGTGCACAAGGTACCATGGTGATCTCAGGTCTAAGGATCACTTGCACAACTCCCACTATGAGAACCATCTTTTGATAATTAAGTAAGAATCCATAAGATGTTCTCATGGCTGGTCATTTCAGTGAACTCGTTCCTCTAATGAGCACCCACATCTTTGTATTAGTGTCTCACACAAGTGATTGTGAGATCAATCACCCTCTACATTGAGCATACATAAGATGTGCCAGTCTTTCCGGTAATATTGATCCCCGACTCAATATACCAATTTGACTGGGAATATTCTAAATTAGGATTTTAGAATTTTAGGTCTCACTGGTATGATCTCATCATAACCCTAAAACCAATGTCCTAATTTATGGGGTTCATCATCCAATAATAAAATAGATAAGCAGCAAATGATGAAACACAATGCCTTTATTGATATATATCGAGTGTCAAAGTACATGATTTGGAGGATTACAAAGAGAAACCCATCAAATGATTGGCTTATAGGGCATCTACTCTTTCAACTGGTTGGCGCCTTCATCTGGACCATTGGATGGTGTTAGAAATTATATCCTAAGAGTCAATCGTCAGTGCGCTGATGATTAAATTTTGTACATGAATTGACAAATTAATAAAATGTTATTTGGCATTGTTCATCATTTCATTGTACATCTTCAAATAAACTCTTATATGATGAAGTCCATAGGACTTGTTTTATGATAAAGGAGGATTTATCTTCAAGTCCTTAAAACTATTCGCGATCAAATGATATGCTGTTACTAGGACGACAGCATTATCGAGATTAGGTCGTTGTGTGACATATACGTTAGTTGTCCTCTTAACCAAAGAATGTGGAGACACTGATATGTCACACAGGTGAAGTGTAGGAGTACATTTCACTGAACGTGACCAATTCCGGAACGCTCTACTGTCAAGAGATGTTCCGAGTGGATATGGGTATAAGTTTGGCCCTCTGACCTGAGACCGCAACCTGTGACTAGCAAGCAACTCACTGTACTTTGGTACCAGACTACCTGAATTTCTAATTCAGTGACGGAAGGTCACTGGGTATAGTCAAGTACTTGCGTAGTCAGTTGTGAGTCAAGATGGAATTGACCCCTCCTGGAAATAGGAGATAATGCCTTGTCTTCAATTTAGCAAAACCTTGGCCAGGGTAATCCTTGTGAGAAGTCATAAGATTTCTAAAGTTGAATCACATCATGGATGCACTTATTACAGAGTTGACAGAACTCTGAAGTCATCCTGGCATTTAGGAGTCATAGGGATAAATTATACGGTAACCATAGTCCAAGGGTTCTTGAATGTTGCTTTGCGATCATTCGGCCTATCCGGACGTTGGGGTACCATTGCTAGATGGTCATTTCGATTAGTACAAGAAGTTGTTCTTGTGCTACCGGCTTAGGTTCGAACCTATGGGGTCACACGCATAGAAGTTTCTAGGTTGATCAAATGACTGATTAATAATTAAGAATCATTCAGGGGTAATTTGGTCAATTCGATTGATAAATTATCCTAAGCAAAAGTTGCATTAAAATAATTATTGAATTATTAGAGGGTTAATTAGTAATTGGATTACTAATAAATTCAATTTGATTGAATTATTGGACTTTAATTAAGCCAAATTGAATTAGATTCAATTTGGGCTAAATTAGGGTTTGACTTAATTCGATCGGGTTCGACTCGAGCCGATGGTGCTTAACCTAATTGATCGAACTTGACCCAATTGGATTGGGATTGACTCTAGTCAATTAAGAGTCATTATTATGAAGAATTAAGTGGAATTAATTGCAATTGGATTGCAATTGGGCTGATTTAATGAGCTAAATCAAATTGGGTTCGACCCAAATTAATTTGGGTTCATGATTGGGTCAATTTGATTAAACCAAGGTTTGTGCGGATTTTAAAGACCACATGTCGTCGTAGGATGAATATGACTTAAGTCATGTTCACACTATGCGGACTTTAAAGTCCACATGGCGTCATAGGATGCATGCTCCCAAATCAATTAATTCTCCTAATGAGATTAGGAATCCTAATGTGATTAGAAAATTAATCAATTGATTAAGTGGACACATGTAATGCATCTATGAGCACAAGGATTGGACACTTGGCATTAATCCAAGGGTGGGTTATAGTCTCATACTCCTAATAAGATTAGGAGAAGCCCTAAACCCAATCTATAAAAGGGTAGCAAGAGAGACATTATGAATTAATTCTCTCCTCTTCCTCTCCATGCCAAGGGTTTAGTGATTATAATTTTTTTAAGAACTTAGAGTTCTGAAAAATTCAGAAAAGGGTCACTTCATTACTTCTCCTCTTCTCCTTCTTCATCTTCTTCCTTCATCTCATAAGATCAATCAAAGGTTGATTGATTTTAGGAAGAACAAAATCAGCCACAGCAGGGTATGAGATCTTCAAATCCAACCTCTTCATCATAAGGTATGAGATTTATTTTATCTTTGTTAGGTTTAGAACTTAACAAGGATTGCTTATTTTCTAATTCTATGATTAATCATGCGTATAGTTATTTTTACATAAATAGTTTAAACATTCCTGTAATTTATTTTTGAGATATGATCTCCCTTGCATGCTTGGAATTAAAGAGTTTAATTCTATCTTTCCGCTGCATTTTTCTGAAAATTTTTAAAATTACATGCATGCAAAAACCGGCTTTTCCCTTCAATTGGTATCAGAGCCAGGTTCAATGTTTAAACAATTTATGCTTAAAATAATTATAATTAAATCTGAGATTTATAAATATGTTTAGATCAGATCTAAAGAAGATTTATGAATGATTTAATTACTATTTTTGCATGATTAACTAGATCTGAAATTTGGATGCATGTGATGCATGTTTTATGATTAATATATGTGATATATTGAACATGTAAAAGTTGAAATCATAAACTTATTTAGATTAGATCTAAATGCAATTTATGATCCTTTAATCTCTGATTTTGTAAGACATATAAGATCTGAAAATAAATGCTTGTGATGCATGTTATTTAAGTTAATTCATGTTAGTTTATATATGTGATATATGAACATAAATTGTTAATGATTTAAATATGAATTAAATATGAAATCAGAATGTTTAATTCACAAATTTAGATCTAATTTTAAGAACTAAAAATTTGTAATTAACATCTGATTTAAAACTTATACAATGATCTAAAATTTTTTCATAAAACTACACTTAATTGAGAATTAAGTGACCTAGAATTGTGAATTGAATTTCAATGACAAATTGCATAAGTCTTGGGGGTTTGGGTTAGCTTAAGTCAAGTTCTCTAATTGGGTTAAACCTAAGGTTAGAATCAAATCATGGAATGATTGAGTTAATTGATTAAATCTAACTAAGTAGTAATTAGATCAAATCAAGATAACTCAATTCAATTTATAATAGTTATAGATTGATCGGTTCCATGTCTTTGATCAGACCAAGATGGAACTTGATTTAGGCTCCGTGGTTGAGCCCGAGTCATTAGGATGGTCAAAATCAAAATTGATTAACCAGTCGGTGTCTAAGGTAAGTTTGGCAGACTCGACCGGTGGTTTTTAATTGGGAGCTACTCGCACTGATGCATTTTTGTCGAGTTAATGGCATATCCCTTCCACCGATCTCACTTACCTGGCCGATTTGGTCAATCATTTTTTGATTGAATCATTTAATGATTCGAGTTAACCCATGCCTGTAAGAAAAATCAGTTTGACTGATTTAGGTGCCTCCTTAATCGGTTTGAATCTAATTCTTTATAATCTGACTTGGTGAAGTCAGTGGAAGAATTTAGGTAAACCAGATCTTCTTATCTATCCTAATTTAATCCTCTAAAATTATTAGGTTCTTAAAATGAAATAGTTATGGGGATAACTAGGTCATAGCCTCCCATTAAGTTAGATGATAATGAGTCCAATGTTTCGATAATCATTGGAGGCGCCACACGCCTGGTGCTTATCGGGCTTTGGAATTGTCATTTAATATATGATGAGTCGAGTGTACCTTCAATAGGTGGTCAGGTGGGCCGAGTCACACTCGGGCTTGGTCATCTATTAGTTGATTACACAGAACCCTATCATTTAATGGTTGGACCTAAGCAGAATCTTCGGTGGAGGCGCCACACATCTGCCAAAGAGACTGGGGCAAAATTATCACTAGAAATTGTTTGGTAAAACAATTGGTTCAGAACCTACCAATAGGCCGAGCCACACTCGGGCCCATATGCGATCAATTGGGTTCTAGTGCTCACTAAAGATTTAAGTGTAATTCTTCAAATTTGAGGTAGAGGCTACAAATTTGTATAAAATAGTGGAAGGACCTTTAGACTAAAGTCCAAGTCTTTAGGGTATTGTCAATTCATATACTGATTGTTGCCCAGATAGACAACCCAAGGGGGGGGGGGGTGAATTGGGTTTTAAAATAATTTTGCAATTAAAACGTTGTGGATGACTAATTAATGCTTTACCAAGATGGTTAATTAATTGCTATGTGCTGTGAATGAAATGAGAGTAAAAGAAAGAGACAAACAATCACAAACACAAGGCTTTTATAGTGGTTCGGAGCTAACCCTTGCTCCTACGTCCACTCCCCAAGTCTCACTTGGGAATTCACTATAACCCCTTGGATTACAGCCGGTTGTTTTACAAGCTCACAACCAAACTTGTTGTTTTACGAGCTCACAACGAACTCGGTCGGTTTTCCCTGGCTCACCGACTAGAACCACCCCGATTGTTTTCCCGGGATCACAATCGAACCCTTACACGTTGGTTTTACACTCGGCTCACCAACCAACCTCTACACCCTTGATTCAATCCCCCGATTGAACCAAGCAAAGACAATATGGAAAGAATAAGAAACAAACAGAAAAACTGAGCTTCTTAAAAAAGCAGATTTGCTACAATATAAACTAGAGAGAAGTTAAGAGCCCTCAAACACTTTTGAGTTGGAGTAGAGTAGGGCTTCTTGAACTTTGAGTCTCCTCTGGAATGTCTGGTCGACTTGAATGCAGGAGGAGGCTTCTTTAAAATGCTGGGAAGAGGAAGTTGGATGGAGTTAATGGCGCTCTTCCTTCTTTTCGTTGAAGACAAGTATGCAGAGAATGAATGCTTGATTTCTTTGAATGGAATGGTGCTTCTCTGCCTTGCTACAGTCCTCTGTGGCTATTTAAGCCATCTCCCACGGAAACTAGCCGTTAGACACCTTTTTCTGCCCGTTCTGCACACTCTGCACAACCTGACAATATGTCCGTTGGGGGTCGGAGTCGACTCGCGCGATCAGGAGTCGACTCGGCTGTAGCGGGAGTCGACTCATGCTTTTCTGGAGTCGACTCGGCAACTGTTCCGGATTTGAATTAAAGTGGCCTCTTCGACTGGGAGTCGACTCGACTTGACCCGGAGTCGACTCGCCAACTTCTGGAGCTGACTTGGCATTTTCGGAGTCGGCTCATCCCATGAAGTCCACGGAGCCAATTTTCAACTTGGCCCACTCGAGTCGACTCGACAATCCTGGGAGTCGACTCGGCGCTCAGAGCCCGAACTTCCGATCTTCTGTCTTTTGGCTCGTCCAGTCTTGGAGTCGACTCGGACTGTTCTGGAGTCGACTCGGCTCTCAGTTTTCGAAACATGGCCTTCTGCCTTTTTGGTGTAGCGCTGCCTTGGGGTCGACTCGAGCTGTCTGGGAGTCGACTCGGCTCTCAGAGGCAATAATTCGGTCTTCTGTCTTTTTGGGGTCGCGCTGTCTCGGAGTCGACTCGCGCATTGCGGGAGTCGACTCGAATCTCAGACTCCGAAAACTGCTCTCTGACTTTTGCCTTGTGAACCACTGAGAGTCGACTCTCGCTTTCTTTGGAGTCGACCTACCAACTATCGGAGTCGACTCGCGTTCCACAGGAGTCGACTCGAATCTCAGGGTCGAAATTCGCTCTCTGACTTTTCTGTCTGTAACTCCTTGGAGTCGACTCATACTACTCCGGAGTCGACTCGGTAAACATCGGAGTCGACTCGCGCACTTCAGGAGTCGACTCGCTGACAGGTTTTGAGTTGATGTTTTCTACTCGTCTGTCTGTTCTCAGTCGGAGTCGACTCGTAATGATCCGGAGTCGACTCGTCCCCGTGCCAGTGATCCTGATACGCTTGGAGTCGACTCGTAATACTCTGGAGTCGACTCGAGTCTCAGACTTTGGTTCAAACTGACTTCTTAACTTATCCAAAATATTATGAACCAAGTCTAGAAACACTTTAGACAAGATTTTCACTGAAACACTCAATTGAATTCATTGGTAAACAAGAGATATACTCATATGCTTTGAGCTCATCAAAATCAAATAGGGTTATGATCAATCACTCCACAATCTCCCCCTTTTTGATGTTGACAAAACATTGAGTATATGTAAAGTGAATTGCTCAATAAACAAGAAAATAAAATCCATAAATGAATTCAAGTGTCTGGTTATTTAATTTATCCAAGCTTGAAAGGTGTGAAACAATAAATTTTGGAATTAAAGCTCCCCCTTTCATTTGGAATTATATAAGCCTTCATATCATGCAATCAATTGTTTGGCTTATATATATTTAATGATTTAGCTTTCTTAAAAATTCAGATTCTCCCCCTCAACATATGCATTCAACTTTGTTTTGATTCTCTGAATTTTCTTTTAATGCATTGAAGTTTTTGAACTGAAATTTTTGGTTTTTAGAGGAAAAATCTGTCAATTTGTTCTTGAGTAGGATTCAGCTAATCTCCGAATATCCCTTGAATAGATTCTGGAGATTACTCCATTAGGAGCCCCAACAGAGAGATAATGAGCCTCGAGGTACCAAATCCACTAGGAACAAATTATGTTTTAATTCTCATTTTGATTCCTTTTAGGTTGATTCCATTTACATATCTATTAAGTATTTCTCCCCCTTTTTGTCATCGTATCAAAAAGGAAGTGAATAGAACACACAAGCAAACAGAGATCAATTGGCACAGAATTGAAGAGAATATGTCTACTCATTGTATTGATTTGTATGTAAATACATTTGAGAATACAATAAGTAAAGCAAAAAGGAATACATGTCAAAATAAAGCAAAAAGCAGCTAAGGTCTCCTCGAGGATGTGGCTCCTCCTCTCGAGGATGTGGCTCCTCCTCTCAATCTGTTCTGCTCCATGAGGAGAGTGACCGCATCTGTAACATGCCCGAGCTGAGAGATAATGGATGAGGTGGCCCTGCTATGTGTAGTGGAGAGCTCAGTCAGGGTCTCCTGCAGTGTGTCCAGCTTGGCGATCAGTACATTCGCCAAGCGCTCTGCCCCCTGAGTAGTGGTGCGCATGTCATGTCCTATGTCATCGCGCATCTTCCGAGTGGTGCTCGTGACCTCACTCATACTGGAGAACTGGGCCTGGATCAAGCTCCTCACGTTGTAGATCTCTTCCCGTACATGGGCCGTCATGTCAGTCACGGCTGTCAAGGAAGGGACCAACGCTGAAGATGGTGCAGGAGAGGGAGCAGGCACTGAACCCCGGAGCTCCCTAAGTAGGTCGTCCCGGAGATCTCGGACAATCTCCTGCCGCAACTCTAGGAGCTGCTCAGGAGCGATACGGACCTCCATGGGTGGTGGAGCTGAGGAGGAGGGTCCGGCTGAGGTGGTGGGAGCAGAGGTGGAGGGAAAGTCAGGATAATCTGAGTCTGGGTCAGGACTAGGGGAATGTCTGGTGGTATGTGTGGAGGTGGAAGACTTCCTAACCCAGGTCCCCTCTACCTTCCGAAACCCCATCCTGTGTAGGGTCCCCGGACGCATGCGATCTGTCCATCGCAATGCGCGAGAGGGTTCCCCCTCAGGAATAGGGATCTCGGCCTCCCTAAAGATAAAGGTGAACATCATGCCATAGGGGAGGGTGAGCCTAGGTCTATCTAGTGGCTCACATAGGTATCTATATATCATCTTGGGAAAGTTTATGGGGGTATCCTGAAGAATGTAGTACATGAGGGCTAGGTCCCTCTCAGACACAAAATCGAACCGTCCGGTCTTTGGGAACAAAGACCGAGAAATGATGCTCAAGAGGAGCCGCATCTCAACTGAAAAGTGAGCTGGCGGACACCTCATCTAAAGGGGACTGGGGTGGATGCCCTAGAATGGCCGTAAGGGCCTCAGTCCTATCTTCGGAGTGTGTGGGAGCCACCCCTAACTGTGGAAGGTGGAGGACTTGGGCTATGAAATCCTCGGAAATAAACAATGGGACACCGGCTACGGTTCCCTCTATTCCCCCATTCCCCCTATGGACAGTACCATAGAACTCTCTAATTAGGCCAGGATATGTGGGGAGGTCTAGGGAACAAAAGTACTCTAAATCCTGGGCCCTAAGTCTATCTCCTATAGTGAAGCCCTCCCGGGAGAGATAGTCGAAATTGACGTATCTCCCGGTGGAGACCGCCTTCCCGGCACACGGCCTCGAGGGAACGGCCCTCGGCGGGGAACGAGCCGGAGGTTGTGGCCTCCGGGGTCGTTCCGAGCCTTGGAACGCCGCTCGGCACCGGTCGCAGAATGGGGCCTCTTCCGGCTTGGGACAGTGGCTTTGCGAGGCATGGTTGACCTAGAATGGTATGAAATCCTAATGGACGATGAAGGATCAATGGGAAAAGGACCTAGGGGCGGCCGGAGACGTTCTAGGAGTCGGCTCTAGGGTTTTGAACAGTGGCGGCGGTGAAAATAAGTGTTTTCTAAACGATGGAGTTAGGGTTAAAAAGTCGGATCCCGACTGCGAGTCGACTCCACTGAGTCGCGAGTCGACTCGACCTCGAGTCGACTCCAAAATATGCGCGAGTCGACTCTCCTTAGGCGCCTGTTGACCTCGAGTCGACTCCTTACTGTAATGCGAGTCGACTCCCCCTCTGCTGTCATTGTTTTCGAGTCGACTCCCGTAAATGTGCGAGTCGACTCCCCCTTACGAGCCGACTCTGAAACTTACCTCGAGTCGTCTCGAACTCTGGCACGCACCTAAAAATCATGCTATGTTCGTGCCGAATGAGGGAAAATCACTAAGTTATGATCTGATTTGATGATCATTGTAAAGAAACTCTAAATTAACCACAATCTAATCATCAAAATCAATGAACTAGTGGAAAACACTACTAGCATGGATCAATCACTCCTAATCCCCTCCTAAGCACACTAAATCTCTCTTCACTTAGGGGTTTTGTAAAAATGTCAGCTAATTGATCATCAGTACAAACAAATTGTAGTGTCGCATCACCATTCAGTACATGATCTCTTATGAAGTGATGTCTTATCTCAATATGTTTAGTTCTTGAATGCTGAATTGGATTCTTTAGTTAGATTAATGGCACTTGTATTATCACAATTAATGGGTATTTTATCTTGTTTAATGCCATAATCTTCTAATTGTTGTTTGATCCATAAGATTTGAGCACAACAACTCCCGGCTGCAACATATTCAGCTTCAGTAGTAGATAATGCAACCGAGTTTTGTTTCTTGCTAAACCATGAGATTAAGTTTCTCCTAGAAATTGACAAGACCCGCTGGTACTTTTTCTATCAAGTTTACATCCAGCAAAGTCTGAATCTGTGTATCCTATTAATTTTAGGCTAGATTCTTTAGAATACCATAAACCTATATTCTTAGTTCCTATTAGGTATTTAAAGATTCTCTTAACTGCAATTAGATGTGATTCCTTAGGATTAGACTGATATCTAGCACATATGCAAAACACTAAACATGATATCAGGTCTACTTGCTGTAAGATACAATAAAGATCCTATCATACCTCTATATAGTTTCTGATCTACAGATTTACCTGATTCATCTTGGTCTAATTTGCATGATGAGCTCATGGGGTGCTGATTGACTTGTTTCCCTCCATATCAAACTTCTTAAGCATCTCCTTGATGTATTTGGCTTGATTGATGAAGATGCCCCCTTCAGATTGTTTGATTTGAAGCCCGAGGAAGTAATTCAGCTCTCCCATCATGCTCATCTCAAATCACTCTGCATCAAGTCAGCAAATTCTTCGCAGAGGCGATTGTTAGTAGCACCGAAAATAATATCATCAACGTAAATCTGCACTAATAACATATCTTTGTTTTTCTTTTCAGAAATAGTGTTGTATCTACATTTCCCCTAGAGAATTCATGATCTAATAGAAATTTGCTAAGTCTTTCATACCATGCTCTAGGTGTTGGGAACCCGCCCATGCCGCTGATATTTCAAAACAAAAATCAGATGGCAGCGGAAAGGGGGCATGTGCGGGATCAACGTTCATCGCATGAACGTTATTTCGAGACCTTTCGTAATTAGGTAAGAATTAAAACTTTTAAAACTATTAGGAAGATCAGATCTTCACCTTGCCGCGGGTAGATGATCACCGCAAATCTGAATTCGTGATTTTTGGAAGAGGGTTTGCTTGAAAGCCGTTCAAACGTCCGGCCTCTACGGGTATCCACACGAAGTAGAGGACCGATCAAATCTTTCTTGTCTTTCCGGGGTGCTAGCTCCCTTGCAAAGACTTCTTTTGATGGCTGATCTCCTCTCTTTCAATCAACTCTTGATTGCACTTGAGAGGAGGAAGAAGAAGGATGAAGAAGAGAAGAAGATCCAAACCCCTCCAGCCTTCTTTTTATCTCCCTGCGTTGGATGGAGGAAGAGAAGGGAAGGAGGCCGCCACCCTTTTCTTTGGCTTCTCTCTTGCTTGCGGCTGAAACAAGGGAGGATGAGGATGCCCACGGCTTGGAGGAGGGAGAGAGAGGTTCTTACTTGGGGGCCGCCCTAGTCCTCTTTTTAAAGGGAGTGGAGCTCCTAACATTTAGGAGCTCCATGACAACTTACCTAAGAGGGGGCGCCGGCCCCCTCTCTTCATGTCGCCCTAGCCAAGTGGAGAGGGGCTGATGCCCCTCTTACTTGGTTAACCTAATCCTCTTCCAAAGAGGATTAGGTGCCTCTCTCATGGTTAATCCTAATCTAATTAGGATTAGCCAATTTGGGTTCAATCTATGCTAGTCCTAATCCAATTAGGACTTGAATGAACATGACTCAATTGAACTCTTCAATCCTAATCCAATTAGGAGTCATGTTGGATTCATTAGATTAATAATTCATTTAGACTTAAGGAATCCTAATCCAATTAGGATGTATTTAATTTTAGTCCTAATCCAATTAGGACTCTATTTGAATCCAAAGTCCTAATCCGATTAGGACTCTAGGAATCCTACTCCAAGTAGGAATCCATTTTGATTCAAAACTCCTAATCTCATTAGGATTGCAGGAATCCTATTCTAAGTAGGGAATCCCAGTCCTACTCCAACTAGGATTTCCAGTCCTAATCCAATTAGGACTCTAGGAATCCCTATCCGAAGTAGGACTCTTGTTTCAAGTCCAATTAATTAATTTTCTTTGTTCCTTCTTCAACCTTCTTATCAATCAAATTGATTACTTGTGATTCCTAATCACGATTTTCAACCATCGGATCGGTCAATACTTCCAGTGTGTGTGACTCCATAGGTTCTATTCTGACTGGTAGTGAGATATATTGTGGATCTCTATCACTATATCATTGAAACTCCTTTCAATGGGTTGGAACGATTCCAACTCAACTCATTAGGGTTTATCGATCATCGAGATAAACCCTGTGAGTCCCACCATCCACCAGTGACACCTAGCAGCATGTAGTGGCTACCCAGCAGAATGGAATGATGAACCTCTAGGTGCAGTTAACGTGTGATACAATCCTACTATCGTGATCCCTACAGGACGGAGGTCATGGACAACCGTCAAACCCATCGTCTGTCATATTGTCAGATTTATTTGACTCGAGTTCGATAGTGGAAAACTCTTTCTCACTTTATATTACTGCCCTGGCCAAGGTCTTAGAACTCAGTCTAACAAATCACATAGGATCACTCCTATTCTATCAAGGTCGATAGATTCCTTGTAGGTGCATACCCTACTCCTACAGTGAACTTACTGCAGTCCCAATCTACACGCATGGACCCATATGGCTAGAGACCATGTATGTGTGCAGTCAAACTACAATAACCCTCACTGTGAGTAGCCGAAGCACCGCAGGTCAAAGGACCAGTCACACTACTGCAACATCAAGCAAGTCACTGACGAGTGGATAGACATCCAAGTGACTTCTTGTCTTGGTCACGCTCAGTACCCTTGTTCTCTAACAAGCACTCTGCACTATCACTTCAGTGTCCCTACACTGTGGGATCAAGTCTCGTCATTCCAGAAGGAAAGTGATCTGTGCACTGATCGGATCGATCACCATCCTCGTGATGATCCATTGATCAGGAGCATTTAGAAATTAATCACCAATGATACATGGCTCAAATTCTCAACCTTGAGAATATGTATCATCATCTTATTAATTTCTTGGACGATTCATTAGACACATAAATATATGAATGAAACAGATGCCTTTTATTTATTCAATAATAAACAGTCAAGTACAAAATTATGTCCTAGAATCAACAATGTGTCAGCCAAATTGGCTTCTAGGGCATACATCTAACAATCTCCCACTTGCACTAAAGCCAATCAGTCATATATCTAAGCCCCCATCTTCTCAAGGTGGGCTTCAGTCTTTTGCTGACTTAGCTGCTTAGTGAACGGGTCTGCCCACGTTATCCGCGGAGTCTACTCTCTGCACCTCTACATATTTTCTTCTCAACATTAGTCGCGTATGAGATGAAGCGCCGCTCTATTATGCTTAGACTTCTGATGAGACCTTGGCTCCTTAGCAAGGGCTATGGCGCCATTATTATCGCAGTAGAGTGTTATGGCATCTGATGTCATTACGTCCAACTCTGCAATGAATTTCTTGAACCAGAAGCCTTCCTTAGCAGCTTCAGAGGCGGCGATGTATTCAGCTTCCATAGTAGAATCAGCAATGATCGGTTGTTTAGAACTCTTCCAATTCACCGTACCACCATTGCACAAGAACACATATCCAGATGTTGACTTCCTGTCATCGACATCAGTCATGAAGTTGAATCTGTGTACCTTCTACCTTTAATTCTGATGATCCTCCAAAACCAAGAATAAATCTTTAGTTCTTCTCAAGTACTTAAGAATATTCTTCACAGCTGTCCAGTGTTCTTTACCTGGATTCGACTGATATCTGTTGTGACACTCACAGCAAGGCTATATCAGGTCGTGTACATAGCATGGCATACTTGAGGCTCCCTATTGCCGATGCATAGGGTATCTTGCTCATGCGTTGAATCTCTTCAGATGTGTTGGGGCACATCTTCTTGGAGAGATGAATTCCATGCCTTAGGGGTAAGAGACCCTCTTGGAGTTTT
>NW_024069586.1:0-35332 GCF_009389715.1 Phoenix dactylifera
GATTACTTTTTGTATTGTGACTCGGATTAATCTCACATGGGGTGTGATTCCATCTCCTGCTAATAGATGGCTTCACAGTTTGTGGAGATTCTCTGATGATATCTTTTGACACTCTCGTCATTTTGTTCTTACAAGCTTTGTAGTTAGTTGTTCTGGCTAGAGGGGTATGCCCTCCTAGCCTTTGATTTCTAGGGTACGCCCCTGTGCATTTGTACGTCATTTCTTCAATTTGGATATATACACACTTACCTTTATCCAAAAAAAATAGTTGATATATATACAAATAGATAAGGACTTTTATCTAATTGTTACTCCCACTATTTTTATCGAATATCATAGCCCTCTCCTATGATAAATGAGAAAACCCTAATTGATTTTTCTTAGTGGGGTTGAGATCCTAATTCCTCATAAAGGCCTTGTGTTAGCACAACAAACCTTTATGGGCTCATTTGGTTCGCGGGAAGCATTTTTCCTCCTAAGAATTTGATTCCTGAAAAGAAGATTCCCAGGAAGAGAATGCCTAGGAATGTAATTTTGGCATGTTTGTTAAAACATGGAAAAGTGACAGATTTCCAGAGTGCTTATGTTTGGTTGACAATCCACTTTTCTGAAAAAGTTATGTAATTCCTATTATACCCTTAATATAGGTCTTTAATGCATTTTTAATGCTGAAGGGCCTTTTTGGAAAAAAATAAAGATGGAGTGATTCCCACCTCATGGAAAAGAGCTTCCTCTATGAAATGTGCGAATCATTCCCATGGGAATACAACTTTCCATCTCTCTCATTTGATAACTCCAACCAAACAAGAGGCATCTCATTACTTTTCCGTTGACCACACTTTCCCCCCATCTTTTTCCACGAACCAAACGAGCCCTATGAGTTTAGTGTTGGGAACCCTAGTGGTCGCATGCATATATTTTTAAAAATTTTACAGCAAAAGTAGAATTAAACTATTTAATTTCTATGCATGCTAGAGATCATATCTCTACAACAAAAATAGATCCAGAACTTTAAACATTTATCCTAAACAAGTATGCATGATTCTATGTCTAACATGTAGTCATGTAGGATTTCAGCAATCTAGTTGATTTCTAATCTTAATTTCTAATGACATTAAATCTGATACCTTTTTGCTCTGGGGACTTTGATGAAGCCTTGATTACCTTATGTAGCCGCACATGCATCTAGCCTCTACAGATAGTCCACATAAAGCTCTAGAAAGATCTTCCTCCGTGGGAGCGCTAACTCGCGTAGAGGTGCTGCAATGGCTGATCTTTTCTCCCTTGAAGCACTCAACTTTTGATTTTTTTTTTGAGAGAATGAAGGATGGAGATGAAGGAGGAGAAGGAGGAGAGAGGGCGGCTGGCTCTCAGAATTTTTTCAGAATTTAGAACCCTTTCTAAAGACCATTTCTAAATTCTCTTTTAATTTTGCACCATGAATCCCAAAAAATTAGGGGGTTCATGCGCCCCAAACTTCAATCTTACGCCACCATGCTTCATGCGCCATGTAGTCCCTACAAATTAGGAATTTGATTCCAATCTCTTTAGGAAGATTTGAGGCGCCATATTTATCTAGAAAATAGCCCAATGCCTCCTCTTTCCTCATGCCAAAAATTGGCCAAAAATAAAGAGGATAGGCACCACAAATTTTAGGGATGAGGATGAGGTGTCTTTTTCTTCAAGAAAGAAAGTTAGGATCCTAAAATTTAGGAATTCTTCTTTTTATCAATTTCTAAATTTTTGAACTTAGAATCCTTATCAAATAAGGACTTTTAATAGGCTCGGATCAAGCCCAATCTAATTAGGTCAAGTTCGATGAATTGGGTCGAGACTAATCAACTCGGATCGAACCCAATCCAATTAAGTCAAATCCTACTATAGCCCAAATTGAATTTTATTCAATTTGGCTTTACCTAAGCTCAATCATTCAATCAATTGAGTTCATTAGCAATCTAATTATTAATTAATCCTTCAATAATTCAATAATTATTTTACTACAACTTTTGCTTAGGGTAATTTGTCAATCGAATTGACCGATGTGCCCCAGGACGATTCTTAATGGTCGATCAGCTATTTGATCAATCTAGAAACTTCTATGCGTGTGACTCCATAGGTTCGAACCTAAATCGGTAGCACAATAATGACTTTCTGTACTAATCGAAGTGAGCATCTAGTAATGGTACCCGACGTTCGGATAGGCCGAATAATTGCAAAGCAATATTCTGGAACCTTTGGACTATGGTCATCGTATAATTAATCCCTATGACTTCAAATGTCTAGGTTGACTTCGGAGTTCTCTCAACTCTTTAATGAGTGCATCCAAAATGTATTTCAACTTTACAAATCCTGTGACTCCTTACAAGGATTACGCTGGTCTAAGTTTTGCTAAATTGAACACAAGGGCATTATCTTCTGTCATCAGGAGGGATCAATTCCATCTTAACTCACGCACTGACTTCGCAAGTACTTGACCGTGGTGATCTCAGGTCTGATGGATACTTATACCCATATCCACTCGAAACATCTCTTGACAGCATAGCGTTCCGAAACTAGTTACGTTCAGTGAAGTGTACTCCTATACATCATCTGTGTGACATATCAGTGTCTCTACACTCATTGGTAAAGAGGATAACCAACGTATATGGCATTCAACGACCTATTCTTGATAATGCTATTGTCCTAGTAATAGAATATCGTTTGGTCGCGAACTAGTTTAAGGACTCAGATAAATCCTCCTTTATACTTCATTACATTACTTGAGTTCATGAAGATGCAAAATATGTAATGAAATATTATCAAATAACTTTTATTAATTTCATTAATTCAAATACAATTCAATCATCAACAAGCTGACGATTGTCTTTCAGGACATAATTCCCAACAACTCCCACTTGGACTAAAGCCAATCAGTACGGTATCGTATACCCATTTTTGACATGTAATTGTTGAACTCTTTGGTGCCGAGGATTTTAGTAAATGGGTCGATCAGATTTTCCTTTCTATCGATCTTCTGAAGACTTATGCCACATTCCTCCATCAGTGGCACACATTTCCATGCATCCCAATTTTTTGGATTCAGTCCATGCATCGAGATAAGCCCACAACGCTGAATCTGTCTCGTTGTAGCAGCTTTCCTTCTGATGATGAACCAGCATGTATTCTCAACAATACACGCCTTGGAGCACGTGCCCATGGCCCCATGCTCTTGGGTATTCCTTCTAGATCTTGCACACGCTTCCCTAGGTGATCCTAGGGTCCAGATTTGGTCTTCAAGTTGCCCAAATCTCCAGAGAGCACAGTCAGACCTCGAACCCGTCCAGATGATATATCGAGTGGGCAATGAGAGTAGTATTTCACTTTGGTTTGACCATTGGCATCCCCTTGGTCCTCTTATTGAGGTGTTTGGGGAAAGGTTTATCTATGATTTTGGCCTTGTGCAGAATGCCAAGGTGGAGGCTATTATTGATGGCCAGGAGTGGCATTGGCCCATCTCTCGCTCCCCTGCATGGCTTGAGCTCATTAGTAGTAGTCCTACTTCATTCCAGCCAGATAGGGGAAAGCCGGATGTCTTGCAGTGGATTGATGCTCTGAAGTGTTTCTTCTCTGTTCGTGGTGTTTGGGAGTCGTTGCGCCCGCGTCATAGTAGAGTGGACTGGTGGAAGCTTGTTTGGCATAGCCAAGCTATTCCAAGGATGTCCTTTATTCTTTGGTTAGCCATCCAGGATGCCTTGTATACTCAAGCTAAGCTTTACGCTTTGGCATTATTCAGGTCGCCCAATGTGTTTTGTGTGGGGGTGGGCATAAGGATGTAGATCATTTATTTTTTGAGTGCCCATTCTCTCAGCGCATCTGGTCCGTTCTTTGTGCCAAGTGCAATATTCCGTGGGCCTCGCGTAGATGGATGTATATGATCTCTTGGCTTTCTCACATGGATGGTCGTTCACTCTTGGGTCGAACTGCAAAGCTTATGGTGGCAGCTGCGGTCTGCTACATTTGGAGGGAACGTAATGTTCGTTTGCATGACAATGGCCCTACACATGAGTGTGTTCTTCTGAGAGAGATTACTTTTTGTATTGTAACTCGGATTAATCTTACACGGGGTGTGATTCCATCTCCTGCTAATAGATGGCTTCACACTTCGTAGAGATTCTCTGATGATATCTTTGACACTCTCGTCATTTTGTTCTTACAAACTTTGTAGTTAGTTGTTGTGGCTAGAGGGGTATGCCCTCCTAGCCTTTGATTTTTGGGGTATGCCCTTGTGCATCTGTACGTCATTTATTCAATTTGGATATATACACACTTACCTTTATCCAAAAAAAAAAAAAGAAGTTGGCTCCTACCTCTGAAAAACAAACCCAACATCAGGGTGGAGTGAGTAAGGAGAGTGGAAAGTTTCATTCATCTTCCAACAAATATTTTCGGTGTGGTGAATCTGGGCATAGGTCCTATGAATGTCCAAAGAAGAAAGTGAATTGCATCTTGTGGAAGAAGAAGATGAAGAGCCAATTTATGATGAAGAACCAGAAGCTGATCTTAATGAAATATTGTGAAGGTGATTGTGATGCAGAAAGTCTTGTAATCTGGCAAGTACTGACTGTTCAAGACACTGATAGATGGCGGAGGCATAACATTTTTGGAACCTATTGTCTTTCTTATGAAAAGAAGTGCATCTTGATGATTGATTCGGGAAGTTGTGAGAACATGGTGTCAAAAGTAATGATAGAAAAGCTGAAACTTTCTTGTGAACACCATCCAAAGCCTTACAAGGTTTCCTGGTTCAAAAAGGGTGGAGAAATCATGGTGACTCAGAGATGCAAAGTAAAGTTTGCTGTTGGCAAGTATGAAGATGAAAATTATTTTGATGTGCTACCCATGGATGAAAATTATTTTGATTTGCTTCTTGGCAGACTATGGAAGTTTGATAGGAATGCTTATCATGATGGGAGGAAGAACACTTACACTATCCACAACAAAGTGAAGTATGTTTTGACCCCTATGAAAGACATTCCAAATAGTGTGCCTTCTGCGAACCAGATCAGCTTATTATCTTACATGGAATTTGAAGAGTCCTACAAAAAAGATCGTATTGTTTATGCTCTGGCTGCTGCAGAAAAAAGTGAAGAACTTGAAACAGAAGTTTCGGATGAAGTTCGAGACTTATTGGATAGATTCAAAGGCTTAGCTCCTGCTGACCTTCTTGCTGGTTTACCACCACTTCGAGACATTCAGCATCGAATTGATTTTATTTCAGGTGCTATTCTTCCTAATCTGCCTCATTATAGAATGTCTCCTAATGAGCATGCTGAATTACAATGGCAAATCATTGATTTATTGCAAAAAGGAATTGATTAGAGAATCACTTAGTCCTTGTGCTGTCCCTGCCCTTTTAACTCCTAAGAAAGATAAAATATGGAGAATGTATGTTGATAGTAGAGCTATAAACAAGATTACAATCAAGTATAGGTTTCCCATCCCTAGACTTGAAGATATGCCGGATGAGTTGGGTGGTGCAAATGTGTTTTGTAAGATTGATTGACGGAGTGGTTATCACCAAATCCGAATTAGAAAAGGTGATGAGTGGAAAACAGCCTTTAAAACCAAAGATGGTTTGTATGAGTGGCCGGTTATGCCATTTGGATTATCAAATGCCCCCAGCACTTTCATGAGGCTTATGACCCAAGTTTTGAAGAACCTCATGGGGAAGTATGTTGTGGTGTATTTTGATGACATCCTGGTTTACAGCAAGGATAGTGTACAGCATGTGAATCACCTATCCAATGTTTTCAAAGTGCTCCATGAAAACCCAGTTGTATGTGAATCTGAAGAAGTGCTCTTTCATGACTAATCAAGTTGTATTTCTAGGCTATGTTGTTAGTGCAGATGGCATGAAGATGGATGATGAGAAGGTAAAGGCTATTCTTGATTGGCCTACACCTAGAAGTCTAACTGATGTGAGAAGCTTTCATGGTTTGGCATCATTCTACAGGAGATTCATTTGATACTTCAGTACCATTGCTTTGTCACGTACAAGGGATTTCAGAGCGAATCACAACAACGTACAGCTCGGTCTACCGAAGATAACCAATCAGCCTTCCTGGCGTGGAAACCTAGTCTCTATGACTTAGGTCACGCCTAACAACAATAATGCAGAGAAGCACAACTGATAAGAGCACACTTCGGACTGTCCTGGAAACAGGTAGAGAAAGAGGAACTTGACCCTATCTGCGACCTGCTAGTAGAACCAAAGTTATCAAAAGAAGCGTGACCCTAACCGCGACCTGCCGGTAGAACCAACACTATCAAGTTCTAATCCAAGAACAAAGGTGAAGCTCTCACATAAGAGAAACTCTCAAATTTCATTCATGCGTCCTCCCCCTCTCAAGTACAATCAGGTGCTATTTTAAGGCTGAAATGGTTTCAAAGAGAAGCAACTCCTAGGAAATTACATAGCACTACTTGTCATGCATTTACCAAGGCTGCGTTTACCAAGGCTTGAAAAAATGCATGTTACACCTACTCCTAGAAAAGTAACCAGAACTTAGGAAAAAGATCCCAAAGTAATTATAGTGACTTTGGAAACTACAAGAAAGTCTGAATGTAACTTGGGGAATACAAAATATCATCTGAAAAATCACCCCAAAAATATGCACGAAAATCCAAATACAATAGGAAAGTTGGCCTTCCCATGAATGCTTCTTGTCATGTGATTTGGACTTTCCAAAGTGTTGTCTTCAGGTTGGACTCAAAGCATCTTCACCCAATTGTATGAAAGTGACCCAATTAGGTGCAGCCTCTATCTCACGTTGGTCTTCTTTTCCTTTGATTTTTATGATCAGGCTTTCCAAAGCTTGTTTCATACTCTTAGTCTTGGCCCTAGTCATAGGACCTTCAATTCCATGCAAAGGATCTTTAGATGGGCTGGTTGCATCTCTATCATTCCCTCCCTCTTCAAAAGGATTCGTCCTCGAATCAGATTCATCACCTACATCAAACAAAGATAGATCAGCCACATTAAAGGTAGCACTTACATTACCATATTCACTTGGCAAGTCCAGCTTGTAGGCATTGTCATTGATCTTCTCTAGAACTTGGAAGGGTCCATCTCCTCTTGTTTGCGGCTTAGATTTTCTTTGAGTGGGAAACCTCTCCTTCCTCATATGAACCCAAACCCAATCTCTCGGTTCAAAAATAACTTTAATACGCCCCTTATTTGCTTGCTTTGCATATTGCTCATTCTTCCTCTCAATGTTGGCTCGAACTTTTGCATTACCATATTGCTCATTCTTCCTCTGAATTTGATAGTCCTTTCCATCGGAGTAAGTATTGCACACGGTTACCCTTTTTCCTGTCTGCCTTGATTTCAGAAACCTTCTTGGTGTAATAAACTCGTACGGCCACTAGAGCTCGCCGCTTTGAGCCCAAGAAGGGTCAGTTGTGTCCTCTTTGAACGGTTTCAACAGGGACATGTGGAACACCGGGTGCACTTTCAGCTTGGAAGGCAGCAACAATCGGTACGCTGTCTCTCCAATTCGATGTGTGATGATGAAGGGACCTTCATACCCCCTCATGAGTGCTTTGTGGTAGCCCGATTTCAATTTCATGTGATGGTAAAGCTTCACCAATACCCGATGACCAACCTGAAATTCAACTGCCCGCCGCTTTTGTCAGCCCACTTCTTCATCCGTTTGGTCGCCTTCAACAAGGAGACCTGAACCAAATCTGTATCCTCCTTCAGATCCCTCACGAACCTGTAGGCGGCGCTGCGATACTTTCCGGAGTGTTTGGTTGCAGCCCTGTATTCACCTCAAACGGTGATTTACCCGTCGACTCCGATCGCTGTAAGTTGTAGCTGAATTGGGCTTGGTCCAAGAGTCGCACCCAATCCCACTGGTTGGCACTCACGTAGTGCCTCAAATGCATCTCCAATAATGCATTGGTTCGCTATGTTTGGCCATCGGTTTGAGGGTGGAAGGCCGTGGACATCTTCAGCTCTATTCCGAGTATCCGAAATAACTCCGTCCAGAACCTCCCCGTGAAACGAGTATCGCGATCAAAAATGATACTCCGCAGTATCCCCCAATATTTCACTGTTGGGAACCCGCCCATGCCGCTGATATTTCAAAAATTTTTCAGATGGCAGCGGAATCGGCATGCGCGAGTTCGACGTTCATCACATGAACGTTGTTTCGAGACCTTTCGTAATTAGGTAAGAATTAAAACTTTTAAAACTAATAGGAAGATCAAATCTTCACCTTGCGCGGGTAGATGATCACCGCGAATCTGAATTCGTGGTTTTAGGAAGAGGGTTCGCTTGAAGCCGTTCAAACGTCCGGCCTCTACGGGTATCCACACGAAGTAGAGATCCGATCAACGTTTCCTTGTCTTCCCGGGGTGCTAGCTCCCTTGCAGAGACTTCCTTTGATGGCTGATCTCCTCTCTTTCTTTCAACTCTTGAAAGTGCTTGAGAGGAGGAAGAAGAAGGAGGGATGATGAAGAAGAACAAGAACCCTTTGCAGCCTTCTCTTCCTTGCTTGCGTTGGAGCCCAAACAAGAGAAGAAGGATGAGCCGGCAATCCCTTTCTCTCTTCTTGCTGATGGCGGCTGAAAACCCAAGGGGAGGATGAAGGGCGTACGGCACAAGGGAGAGGAAATCCCAATACCCTAGGTGCTGCCCCTTGAGCCCCTTTAAATAGATTGTGGAGCTCCTAACTTTTAGGAGCTCCATACTATTTTCCAAGAGGGGCGCCGGCCCCTCTTACCTTGCCGCACCAAAAAAGAGAAGAAGGAGGGGGCGTACGGCCCTCCTCTTGGTTTGCCCTAATCCTCATCTAATGAGGATTGGGAGGCCCTAATCCGGTTTAGTCCTAATTTGATTAGGCTTAGCCAAATTTGGTTCAATGCATACTAGTCCTAATCCAATTAGGACTTGAATGAACCATGACTCAATTGAACTCTTCAATCCTAATCCAATTAGGAGTCATGTTGATTCATTAGATTATTAATTAATTTAGACTTAAGGAATCCTAATCCAATTAGGATTTATTTAATTTTAGTCCTAATCCAATTAGGACTCTATTTGAATCCGAAGTCCTAATCCAATTAGGATTTCTAGGAATCCTACTCCAAGTAGGAATCCAATTTTAATTCAAAACTCCTAATCTCATTAGGATTGAGGAATCCTATTCCAAGTAGGAATCCCAGTCCTAATCCAATTAGAACTCTAGGTATCCTACCCGAAGTAGGATTCTTGTTTCAAGTCCAATTAATTAATTCCTTTTTCCTTCTTCAACCTTTTATCAATCAAATTGATTTCTTGTGATTCCTAATCACGATTTCAACCATCGGATCGGTCAATACTTCTAGTGTGTGTGACCCCATAGGTTCTATTCTGACTGGTAGTGAGATATATTGTGATCTCTATCACTATATCATTGAAAACTCCTTTCAATGGGTTGGAACGATTCCAACTCAACTCATTAGGGTTTATCGATCATCAAGATAATCCCTATGAGTCCCACCATCCACCAGTGACACCTAGCAGCATGTAGTGGCTACCCAGCAGAATGGAATGATGAACCTCTAGGTGCAGTTAACGTGTGATACAGTCCTACTATCGTGGATCCCTACAGGACGGAGGTCATGGACAACTCGTCAAACCCCATCGTCTGTCATATGTCAAGATTTATTCGACTTGAGTTCGATAGTGGAAAACTCTTTCTCCACTTTATATTACTGCCCTGGCCAAGGTCTTAGAACTCAGTCTAACAAATCACATAGGATCACTCCTCTTCTATCAAGGTCGATAGATTCCTTATAGGTGCATACCCTACTCCTACAGTGAACCTACTGCAGCCAATCTACACTGCATGGACCCATATGGCTAGAGACCATGTATGTGTGCAGTCAAACTACAATAACCTCACTGTGAGTAGCCGAAGCACCGCAGGTCAAAGGACCAGTCACACTACTGCAACATCAAGCAAGTCACTGACGAGTGGATAGACATCCAAGTGACTTCTTGTATTGGTCACGCTCAGTACCCTTGTTCTCTAACAAGCACCTGCACTATCACTTTAGTGTCCCTACACTGTGGACTCAAGTCTCGTCCATCCAGAAGGAGAGTGATCTGTGCACTGATCGGATCGATCACCGTCCTCGTGATGATCCTTTGATCAGGAGCATTTAGAATAATCACCAATGATACATGGCTCAAATTCTCAACTCTTGAGAATATGTATCATCATCTTATTAATTTCTTGGACGATTCATAGACACATAAACAATATGAATGAAAAAGATGCCTTTTATTTATTCAATAATAAATAGTCAAGTACAAAATTATGTCCCTAGAATCAACAATGTGTCAGCCAAATTGGCTTCTAGGGCATACATCTAACAATCTCCCACTTGCACTAAAGCCAATTGGTCATATATCTTAGGCCCATCTTCTCAAGGTGGGCTTCAGTCTTTTGCTGACTCAGCTGCTTAGTGAAAGGGTCTGCCACGTTATCCGCGGAGTCTACTCTCTGCACCTCTACATATTTCTTCTCCACATAGTCGCGTATGAGGTGAAAGCGCCGCTCTATATGCTTAGACTTCTGATGAGACCTTGGCTCCTTAGCAAGGGCTATGGCGCCATTGTTATCGCAGTAGAGTGTTATGGCATCTGATGTCATCACATCCAGCTCTGCAATGAATTTCTTGAACCAGAAGCCTTCCTTAGCAGCTTCAGAGGCGGCGATGTATTCGGCTTCCATAGTCGAATCAGCAATGATCGGTTGTTTAGAACTCTTCCAATTCACCGTACCACCATTGCACAAGAACACGTATCCAGATGTTGACTTCCTGTCATCGACATCAGTCATGAAGTCTGAATCTGTGTACCCTTCTACCTTTAACTCTGATGATCCTCCAAAAACCAAGAATAAATCTTTAGTTCTTCTCAAGTACTTAAGAATATTCTTCACAGCTGTCCAGTGTTCTTCACCTGGATTCGACTGATATCTGCTTGTGACACTCACAGCAAGAGCTATATCAGGTCGTGTACATAGCATGGCATACATGAGGCTTCCTATTGCCGATGCATAAGGAATCTTGCTCATGCGTTGAATCTCCTCAGATGTGTTGGGGCACATCTTCTTGGAGAGATGAATTCCATGCCTTAGGGGTAAGAGACCCCTCTTGGAGTTTTCCATGCTGAACCTCTTCAGCACCTCCTCTATGTACATCTTCTGTGAAAGGCCAAGCATCCTTTTAGATCTATCTCTATAGACCTTTATTCCCAAAATATAGGATGCTTCCCCAAGGTCTTTCATGGAGAATTCTTTTGACAACCAGACCTTGACCGAGGTTAGCATGGGAATATCATTCCCAATCAGGAGAATGTCATCTACGTACAGTACGAGAAAAATGACAGCACTCCCACTAACCTTTTTATAAACACATGGTTCCTCTTCGTTTTTGATGAAATCAAACGTTTTGATTGCATCATCGAAACGAGTGTTCCAACTTCGAGAGGCTTGCTTTAGTCCATAGATGGACCTTTGCAGCTTGCAGACCTTGTGATCTCCATCACTGGAAGTGAAACCCAAAGGCTGTTCCATATAGATATCTTCATCAAAATATCCATTCAGGAAAGCAGTTTTCACATCCATCTGCCAGATTTCATAGTCATGAAATGCTGCAATGGCAAGCAATGTCCGGATGGATTTTAGCATGGCTACAGGTGAAAAGGTCTCCTGATAGTCAATACCTTCGCGCTGACTATACCCTTTCGCCACAAGCCTTGCCTTATAGGTCTCTACCTCTCCATCCGAACCTATCTTCCTTTTGTAGATCCATTTGCATCCAATAGGTACAATACCTTCTGGTGGATCTACTAAGGTCCAGACTTGGTTGGAATGCATGGAGTCTATCTCTGACTTCATAGCTTTCAGCCATTTCTCGGAATCGATATCAGATATCGCCTCGTTGTAGGTTTTGGGATCCTGTATGTGATCCCTATCTCCCACTAGGAACATTTCCTCGGTATCCTCTTCTAGTATACCTAAGTATCTATCGGGAGGATGGGAGACCCTACTAGATCTACGAGGTGGTCGAGGGACATCGTGTACTGGCTCTTTATGAATGGGTTCTATAGGATCCATGACTCGTTGCTTTTCAGAGACTTTCTCTTCAAGCTCAATTTTCCTCCCACTGCCTCTATCAAGGATAAACTGATTTTCCAAGAAGATGGCATGACGGCTCACAAACACATTGTGATCCTCTGAGACGTAAAAATTGTATCCTAATGACTCTTTAGGATATCCTATAAAACGAGCACTTATGGTCCTAGCCTCTAACTTGTCCGCCTGTAGTCTCTTGACGTGGGCCGGACATCCCCAAATCTTGAGATGACCCAGACTTGGTTTCTTACCATGCCATATCTCATACGGTGTGGTAGGAATGGATTTAGAGGGAACTCTATTCAATAAATAAATCGCTGTGAGTAAGGCATCTCCCCAAAGGAACATAGGTAAATCAGTGAAGCTCATCATGGATCTGACCATATCCAATAGGGTCCGATTCCTCCTCTCTGACACTCCGTTGAGTTGAGGTGTACCCGGAGGTGTCCATTGTGAGACTATGCCGTTTTCTTTGAGATAGTCCCGAAATTCCCCACTAAGGTATTCTCCTCCTCGATCTGATCGAAGGGGCCTTAAGAGGTTTTCCAGTTTGTTTTTCTACTTCATTCTTGAACTCTTTGAACTTTTCAAAGGATTCAGACTTGTGTCTCATAAGATACACATACCCATATCGTGAATAATCATTGATAAAGGTAATGAAGTAAGAATAACGTCCCCTGGCTAGCACATCGAATGGGCCACATACATCTGTATGTACTAGGGTAAGTATTTCAGTGGTCCTCTTCCCATGTCCTACAAAGGGTAGTCTGGCCATCTTTCCTTGAAGACAGGACTCGCAAACTGGATATGACTCGGAAGTCAATGAGCCTAAGAGCCCATCTTTATCCATTTTGTTCATTCTATCTTCTCCAATATGGCCAAGTCTGAGGTGCCACAAATATCTTTGGTTTATCTCATCTCTGGATCTTTTGGATCCTTTGGCACTCACATCTTGCTCGGTAACATCCACAGATACATCCATATGTAAATGGTAGAGACTGTCAATCATAAAACCACGTGCGACTATTTTATTTCTCAAATAAATAGAACAGCAGTCTTTGTCAAATGTAAAAACATGACCTTCCTGTGCTAGACATGAAACAGAAATCAAATTTCTGCTAGCAACAGGTACATAATAGCAGTCTCTAAGTATTAAACTAAATCCAGACGGTAGTCGCAGATGGTAGGTGCCCAAAGCCACAGCAGCAACTTTTGCCCCGTTGCCAACCCGAAGGGTTACTGCACCTTCCGCCAGCCTTCTACTTTCCTTTAGACCCTGCATGGTAGTGCACAAATGAGCACTAGAACCAGAATCTATAACCCAACTAGAAGTAGAAGAAACCGTTAGATTAGTTTCAATAATGAGCAAGTCTATACCTTCTGAAGGTGTGTCACCTTTCTTGTTCTTCAGGCTCTCGAGGTATGAAGGACAGTTTCTCTTCCAGTGGCCTTTGACATTGCAGTGGAAACATTTTCCTTTGTCGTTAGCCTTTTTCTTTTGAACTTCCTTCTTTGGCTTCTTGTCTTTCTTCTGCTTCTTTGCAGGCTTCTTTTTCTTCCAAGTAGACTTTCTCTTGGAACCAGAAGTCAACTCAGCAGCGAGGACATTGCCCCTTGAACCTTTCAAGGCTCCCTCAGCAGTTACCGAACATGTTGATTAGTTCAGTCTTAGTGCATTCGATCTTATTCATGTGGTAGTTTACTATAAACTGACCAAATGAATCAGGAAGTGACTGTAGGATCAAATCCACTTGCAATTCCTTGTGCATGTCCATACCGAGCTTCTCAAGCTCCTCTAGGTCCTTGATCATGGTCAGACCGTGATCATGGACAGACTGCCCCTCGCGCATCTTCGCTTTGAAAAGCCTCTTGGACACTTCAAAACGAGCTGTGCGACTTTGCTCACCATACAACTCTTGCAGGTGTGCCAGTATGTCCCTAGCAGTCTTTATATTTTTCATGCTGGCATTGGAGTTCATTAGACATAGATGCCATCATATAGCATTTTACTCTAATGTCATCGTCCAACCACTTTTTATGCATCTCACGCTGAACATCAGTGGGACGTGCTGGTAATGTGGGGATATCTGAATCGAGTATATAACCTATCTTCTCACAGTCCAAAACTATTTGAGATTTTCTTAAGCCAGTCCTTGTAATTGGTTCCGGTCAGTCGGTTGGTTCAAGAATACGGGTTCAAAGGGTTTGAAACCGACAATTGTATCTGCAGAGAGTAAAGATTCTAGTTAGACTTTGTACTTGATCCTAATCTGTCCTAAGGTCTTTTAGAACAAATTGTGACTCCCACTATTTTCTCGAATTCCTCACACTCCCCTGGTAGGAAAACGGAAATTCCACACGACTAGGGTTTCTAGTGGGTACTGCGGTCCCACCATTTACATGCCACCTCACCTAACAGTTATTGGTGACACATAGATGGATGAGTGTACAACTCTTGTACAATGCTTCTCAAGCATGTTGCAGTGCAACCTTGGTCTCTAAGCCATGAAGACCTCACCTAACAGTTATTGGTCTCATTTCTTAGTTTAAGTCAGACCCACTGTATAACCGTAGGAATAAAGTCGTCATTGGGGTCCTCACCTAATAGTTAATTGGTGCCCCAACCCCACCTTTACCCTACAACATCTCATGTCTATAGAGAGGTCCAGCCCCCCAATGCAACTTGACCACTGTATCCAGCCGAGACAAGTCAACATCAGAAAGGCCTTAGCAGCTCTAACTACAGTGGAAGACCTAATTGACTTAATATTGGTTAATCAGGTCTTAGTGTTTGCAACTTGAGCCTTTCATAAGAGGTAATGAACAATTGGCCAGGTAAGCAGGTGGGAGGCTCCCCTTACTCAGAGAGTAAGGTCCTAATTAAGTAACCACCTTTCATGCTTTCCTAGACACCAATTAGATCAATTAATCTAATATGACTTGCTCATGTCGGTTCACTCTCGACTTGATTGAGGAGGTTTTTGATTTAGGTCTCAACTGGGTTTGCTACATCACATGTAGACCTATCTACCCGACTCTTATTCACATCACATGCAAACGGCGCATTGCAGGGCAGTTATATCGCGGCAATAATTAAAGCTAACTTTAACTAGGTGATGATCATGGATTCTAATTAGGTCGTATTACAAGCACATGCACATCAATTGATCAAGTGGTCTTCAACTCTTGAAATTGGTTCCAAGCCTCCTTTGATTCGATCCTTGATCAACCCTTGATCCCATCTGCCATCACCGCTTGGATCACCTTTTCATCTCATGCCTTTGCTTCAGCTTGATCGTTGATGTACATTCACATTCACAGAAATACAACCAGATTGTAAAATAAAAATAAAAATAAATTACATCTCCTTTTAGGAGGCACGCAGGCCTCTCAAAACATCAAATAAGATGCATGCAAGCATCTGAAAAATTACATGACATCGCAGATCACATCGCAGGTCATTACATTTGATACCAAAAGGGGTTGAATCCTATGATCATCACCGTATGCTACAATTATAATTTTCAGATCTGAAACTTAACTGATTATATCATGACATAGGTCGCTGATCATGCTAATCATGATTCTAAACTTTGTAATCCCATTAACAATGCAATTAGAATCATCTTTTTATCACATAAAAATCAGCATGTAAAAATCAGCACCCCTGAAAAATCTGCATGCAGAATTTTTCAGCATGCATGATCATTTAATTTTCAGATCTAATATGCCTTTAGATATTTAATTCTTACCTTAATCTACGAAGCCTAGGCTCTGATACCACTGTTGGGAACCCGCCCATGCCGCTGATATTTCAAAAATTTTCAGATGGCAGCGGAATCGGCATGCGCGAGTTCGACGTTCATCACATGAACGTTGTTTCGAGACCTTTCGTAATTAGGTAAGAATTAAAACTTTTAAAACTAATAGGAAGATCAAATCTTCACCTTGCGCGGGTAGATGATCACCGCGAATCTGAATTCGTGGTTTTAGGAAGAGGGTTCGCTTGAAGCCGTTCAAACGTCCGGCCTCTATGGGTATCCACACGAAGTAGAGATCCGATCAACGTTTCCTTGTCTCCCCGGGGTGCTAGCTCCCTTGCAGAGACTTCCTTTGATGGCTGATCTCCTCTCTTTCTTTCAACTCTTGAAAGTGCTTGAGAGGAGGAAGAAGAAGGAGGGATGATGAAGAAGAACAAGAACCCTTTGCAGCCTTCTCTTCCTTGCTTGCGTTGGAGCCCAAACAAGAGAAGAAGGAATGAGCCGGCAATTCCTTTCTCTCTTCTTGCTGATGGCGGCTGAAAACCCAAGGGGAGGATGAAGGGCGTACGGCACAAGGGAGAGGAAATCCCAATACCCTAGGTGCTGCCCCTTGAGCCCCTTTAAATAGATTGTGGAGCTCCTAACTTTTTAGGAGCTCCATACTATTTTCCAAGAGGGGCGCCGGCCCTCTTACCTTGCCGCACCAAAAAGAGAAGAAGGAGGGGGCGTACGGCCCCTCCTCTTGGTTTGCCCTAATCTCATCTAATGAGGATTGGGAGGCCCTAATCCGGTTTAGTCCTAATTTGATTAGGCTTAGCCAAATTTGGTTCAATGCATTACTAGTCCTAATCCAATTAGGACTTGAATGAACCATGGACTCAATTGAACTCTTCAATCCTAATCCAATTAGGAGTCATGTTGATTCATTAGATTATTAATTAATTTAGACTTAAGGAATCCCTAATCCAATTAGGAATTTATTTAATTTTAGTCCTAATCCATTAGGACTCTATTTGAATCCGAAGTCCTAATCCAATTAGGATTTCTAGGAATCCTACTCCAAGTAGGAATCCAATTTTAATTCAAAACTCTAATTCTCATTAGGATTGAGGAATCTATTCCAAGTAGGAATCCCAGTCCTAATCCAATTAGAACTCTAGGTATCCTACCCGAAGTAGGATTCTTGTTTCAAGTCATTAATTAATTCCTTTTTCCTTCTTCAACCCTTTTATCAATCAAATTGATTTCTTGTGATTCTATCACGATTTCAACCATCGGATCGGTCAATACTTCTAGTGTGTGTACCCCATAGGTTCTATTCTGACTGGTAGTGAGATATATTGTGATCTCTATACTATATCATTGAAAACTCCTTTTCAATGGGTTGGAACGATTCCAACTCAACTCATTAGGGTTTATCGATCATCAAGATAATCCCTAATGAGTCCACCATCCCACCAGTGACACCTAGCAGCATGTAGTGGCTACCCAGCAGAATGGAATGATGAACACTCTAGGTGCAGTTAACGTGTGATACAGTCCTACTATCGTGGATCCCTACAGGACGGAGGTCATGGACAACTCGTCAACCCCATCGTCTGTCATATGTCAAGATTTATTCGACTTGAGTTCGATAGTGGAAAACTCTTTCTCCACTTTATATTACTGCGCCTGGCCAAGGTCTTAGAACTCAGTCTAACAAATCACATAGGATCACTCCTCTTCTATCAAGGTCGATAGATTCCTTATAGGTGCATACCCTACTCTTACAGTGAACCTACTGCAGCCAATCTACACTGCATGGACCCATATGGCTAGAGACCATGTATGTTGCAGTCAAACTACAATACCTCACTGTGAGTAGCCGAAGCACGCGAGGTCAAAGGACCAGTCCACATACTGCAACATCAAGCAAGTCACTGACGATGTGGATAGACATCCAACGTGGAACCTTCTTGTATTGGTTTCACGCTCAGTACCCTTGTTCCTCTAACAAGCACCTGCACTATCACTTTAGTGTCCCTACACTGTGGACTCAAGTCTCGTCCATCCAGAAGGAGAGTGATCTGTGCACTGATCGGATCGATCACCGTCCTCGTGATGATCCTTGATCAGGAGCATTTAGAAATTAATCACCAATGATACATGGCTCAAATTCTCACTCTTGAGAATATGTATCATCATCTTATTAATTTCTGGACGATTCATAGACACATAAACAATATGAATGAAAAAGATGCCTTTTATTTATTCAATAATAAATAGTCAAGTACAAAATTATGTCCCTAGAATCAACAATGTGTCAGCCAAATTGGCTTCTAGGGCATACATCTAACACTAACTTGGTTCTGGTTTAGCAAGAAACAGAATTCAGTTGCCTTGTCCACAGCTGAGGCTGAGTTATTGCAGCCGGAAGCTGTTGTGCCCAATTCTTTGGATTAAGCAACAACTTGAAGATTTTGGTATCAAAATGGACAACATACCAATTAGATGTGATAATACAATTGCAATTAATTTAACAAAAAATCCTGTCCAACACTCTAAATCAAAACACATAGAGATTAGGCATCACTTTATAAGGGATCATGTGCTGAAAAATGATGTATTGATTATGTATGCACTGAAAATCAATTGGCCGATATCTTTACAAAGCCCCTTTGTAAAGATAGATTCAACTTTTTAAGGAATGCTTTGTGCTTGTATGATCCTAGCAAATAGATTGAACTTGTAATGCAATGCTTTGTAAGCTCTAGAGATACATGTGAATGCTACTCAAACTAATAATACACTTCAAGGTCACATATAGCAAACCTAGTGCTTAATAAGTGAAAACATGAATCTATCAAAGTTAGATGACGAATTGATTGACTTTCCGGAGGATGGTTACCCTCCCTTGGACTCTTCATGGAGATATTTTCAGAGCCTATTTCATAGGCATTCGAAATTTGGTCAAATATTCCTCATTTCAATATTGATAATTCAAAAATTAATTATCAAACTTTTATAGGATGTATTATTGAGGGGAAGGATCACAAACAAGCTCACTCTATATTCACCAAAAGAAATCATGCTGATTATTGTGGTTGAATAAAACAAATTGGGAAAAGATAGAAATAATTCTGAAATTTTTCAGTGCCTGAGACGTCTCTGGCAAATCACAGAGACGTCCCCCCGGCGAGACGTCTCGCATTAGTCGCGGAGACGTCTCGGGGACCGAATGAAAGTTTTTAAAATAGGTCGAAACAGCTCGAGCCGTCCCGAGCTGCCTTCCTTCGTCCCCAACGAAAACCTAAGCCCTAGCCTTCATCTTCTCTCCACCACAAATCGAACCAGAATCTCTCCCCATTTCCCTAGATTTCCAATCAATGGCCCCTAAGAAAGCTAGGCGTACGGGTGGGAGGCGTCCTAGGGTAGCAAACGACGACGAGGAACGGAGGAAAGAGCCCTCCGCGCCGTCTCCTCCGGTTGCTCCGCCAACCGTGACCCTCTCCTGTGCGAATCGTACAATAACCACAGGTAGATACATTGATTTTAATTTCCTAGCTAGTGAGGGGTTCTCTATTGGAGAGAGACTCCATGCCCAAGGTTGGGAACACCTATGTTTCCTAAATATGTCAACCTATCCCGGCCTAATAAGAGAAATGTTTAGCAATTTGGCCTTAGGGAGCTCGGGGTACACCGGATATGTCCGAGGCACATTGGTAGAGATCAATGAGGACATCTTGTCTAGCTTATTACAAATCCCCAAGTACGGTGAGGCTCCGACCTCACATCCCCAAAGGGAAGTTGCCTTAAACCTAATCCTAGGTAGAGAGGACTGCGGTCCTCTTGACATAGTTAAGTCCCAAGACCTCAATGCTGAAATGAGATTGCTCTTGAGCATAATCAACAGGGTCTTGTTCCCAAAAACTGGTCGCTTCGATTTCGTTTCGGAGCGAGACTTAGCCATTATGCACCATATCTTGCTAGGGATTCTCCTAAACCTCCCGAGGCTCATGTTGAACTACATCTCCATATGTCATAGGTATTCCAGATTTAGCATACCATATGGGATGGTCTTCACCCTACTGTTCAAACACTTTAAGGTACCTATCCCTGAAAATGAGCCAGAAAAACCCTTGAGAAACACTGATTACTACAATGAGAGCACACTACATAGGATGGAGTTTCACAAGAAAGACGGGTCTTGGGTTAAGGTCTCTAAAAGAAAATCCCAATCATAGAGCCTGAGATCCAACATCAGGAGCCTGACCACCTCTCTCCTCCACATAGCCCTATGGCCTTTCCTGATGTACCTTCCAGCTCGGCTGGACCATCCACTTCAGTGCCTCCTCCTCCAGCTAGTGGATCATTATCCTTATCAGATGAGCAGATGCACACCCTAGCATCTGATGTGCCGCCAGCAGATGAGGAAGAGATGAGATCAATAATCTCTGCTGAGTTAGCTCCCATCCGTACCTCACATGAAGCACTCCTAGAAGAATTGAAGGAAATCAAAGTTCAGATAGAAGCTATAGCGTCAGAATTGGTTTGTGTGGCAACAAACCAAATAAGAAGATCATGTGAGATACAGGCTGAATTGAAGATCATATCGGATGGTCTTCAAGAGTTGGCAAGTCCTGAAGGAAATGTGGGCAGTGTGGCTGCCCAACTTAGAGGAAGGATTGACAGGGCAACCCATGAGTTTGAAGCACTAGTGACAGCCTTCAATCAATCTCAGGGAGATCACTTTAGAACCCTAATGGATTCAATAAATAGATTTATAGAGGCTGCTGCTGGGGCTATTGAGCGTGGTCGCCGGTGAGGATATTTTGTGGACATCTAGGGTTTATCTTTCTGTAAAACCCTAGGCTTATTTGGAACTTCTTCTCTTGTATTAGCAATCAATACTTGTAATGGCTTTTTATACTTGTAATAGCTTTTTATCCTTGTAATGGCTTCAAATGATTGTAATACCATATGAATGTCATACCCTTCTTTTTGAAACTTTGTGTATGTTTCTAATTCTGTGATGTGCCATGAAAATGTCATAACATACTTTAAATGTTCAAACTTGACAATGTGCAATTATTTTACTATTTTGCCAACTTAACAATGCATATTAAACAGGGGAGCACAACCTGTACTAACTGTATTTGAAAGGTCTGAAATGAGTTCCAAAACAAAGGGGGAGTGAAATGAATGCTGAATTCTAATAGGAATTGCGTTTTAGGTACCTAAGGAAAATTTGTCCCCTTCATTGTTGATGACAAAAAGGAGGAGTAGAACCACCAATATGGAAATGGAATGCAAAATACAAAATTTACACTCATACTTGAAAGTTTAATTAGAATCAACAAAATGAAAAGATAAAATTGAAGAATGTTGGCTTTAAGACAATTGTCCTTCTGGAAAAGAAAGGGGAGTCAAAAGTATTTGGTTTTTAATTGTTTTTAGCATCAATATTTCATTAATTTATACACTAACTTGATTCAAATCTAAAAGTGATAGATAACATGCCAAAATTGCTCAAAGAGCTACTAAGATCAATACTTATGCATAAGGATAGAACTGACAGTTGACTATATTGAATTATGCATACTGTATCTAGCTCTAACTAAAACACAATACTTGTACATCTGATCAAATACTGTGTATATGTTTAAATTTTAAATTTTGCATATACTCAGTGTTTTGTCATCATCAAAAAGGGGGAGATTGTTGACCCCCTAATGAATTTTGATGAATACAAAACATAGAGTATAATTCCCTTTATATTAACAATTTATTTGAGGATTTCAGGTGTTTAACTAAGAATATTGTTAAGAATTGTCAAGGCATGTTCCCATATTTTTCAAGGATTTATTGAAGATTTTTTTGAGATGAAGAAATCAGATCAGGGGCAGCCGAGACGTCTCCGGTTTGTCCCAGAGACGTCTCTGGCACGTAGAGGAAGAAATGGCACGTCTGGAGACGTCCCCGGCACCTGCCGAGGCGTCTCGCAAGGTCGGAGTCGACTCCCGACTCTGCGGAGCCGACTCTCTCAGAGACGGCAGAAAGGTCGATTTCAAGGATACGCGCGAGTCGTCTCCGAAGGACGCGGAGTCGTCCCCACACATAAAGCACAAACTTCCGGAGACGTCCCCAGATAGCGCGGAGCCGACTCTCTCAGGGATTCCAGAGGACTCGTTTTTCATTGAGAGAACTTCGGAGTCGTCCCCGACATCGCGGAGTCGTCCCCACGCATAAAGCATGAACATCCCAAGACGTCCCCGTAAAGTGCCGAGCCGACTCTCTCAGAAAAACAGAAAAATAAGAAGTCGAGCTGTTCTTCTTCGGAGTCGTCCCCAGAAAGCGCCGAGTCGACTCCAACATCGTCAAAAGAATTTTTATACAGCCGAGACGTCTCGCGTTCAAGCGGAGACGTCTCCGGAGCGCCTGGGACGCGACTGACACACTTTTGCAGGTTTGTTCGAATTTCAAACGGCTATATTTTTGTGTCTAACGGATCTATTGCTTGTAGGGCTATAAAAGGGAGCTTTTAAGTGCCTTTAAACCATCTTTTCACCAACCAAACACAAGATCATTCAAGAGAGAAGAAAGAGAAAGAGGTTCAAGGGAGTTAGTGCTTTCAAGAGGAGAAATCAAGTGCATTCAAGTCTTCTTCTGATTTCGTGCTCATCTACTCACTCCCACTCGGCAATCAAAGCTCACATTCAAGCCAACGTGATCCACATCGGAAGAACCATCATAACCCACGCTTCCAACGGCAAAAAGAGTTCTTCCGGTTTTGTTGTTTCTCATTACTATATTTGCTTTCATAAGAGCTTTTAAATCTTTGTAAAACGTTTGAATATTGAGCTTGTTCCAGTCAAGGGACTTGGAACAAGGGATAGGCATCCCAAGCCTAAGTTAAAATTGGGGGATTGTAGGGTTCATTGTTAGCCTGGGGTAAAACAACGAGTTGGGTAGTGCACTCGAAAAACTACCGGACTGTAATCGCTGATTATAGTGGAAATTCCCAAAGGTGTTTGGGGAGTGGATGTAGGAGCAGTGGAAGCTCTGAACCATTATAAACCTTTGTGTTTGCGATTGACTGTGGTTACAACTTTAGTTTCACTTTTGCACATACACTTGTGTGTTTTCTTTTAATTAGACAAAAAGTTTTAAAACACCCAATTCACCCCCCCTCTTGGGTGACCATCTCTGGGCAACAGATATTTATAAATTCTATACAATTGAAAATTGTAGTAGATCTGAAATTAATCTAGTCTTTTAATTTTAATCTTTCCTTTAGATTTCATAAATCTGAGTTAGAGAATTTTAGAAAATTTTTGAAATCTACGTTTCCTAGAATGTTCATGAGATGAACGACCCTGCACGTATCTTTCCGCTGCGATCGTCACAACGTGCAGAGGTAACCCGACATTTTGATGTATCTTTCTCTATATGATTTTGTATATGATGTGCACACTTGTATACTCACTCTTACATCACAAATGTAATCAACTTTTTGATGAAATGAAATGAAAACATTTCTCGTCTCTATGCAATTAGTGTGTATATCTATTTTACTGCATAATAACTTACTTTTTGCTAATGACAAAAAGGGGGAGAAGAATAAAGAATATAGCAAAGTAAAAGCAAACAAGAAGTACTTTAAAATTTCTAAAGAAAAGAACATAACAAAGTAAAAGCAAAACAATTGAAGAAAAGAAATGTTATGCAATTCCAAATGAAAGGAGTTTAAAGCTTAAAAGCTTATTGAGTACACCTTTCATAAATCGAATGTCTAAATTTTAATTATGTACATTTCTATCTAATTTTGTTTTGTCATCTATGAATTTTTAAACTAATAATTTGTATGTGCAAATTTACTTGCATATACTCAGTGTTTTGTCATCATCAAAAAGAGAGAGATTGTTGATCAATTGTGTTTGATCTCCTATTTGATTTTGATGAGCCCAAAACACTTGAGTATATTCTTTATTGTACTAATGTTCTTAAGTGAGTGTTTCAGAAGAAATTACATAAAAACTTAAGAAGAATTCATTAGAAAAAGGTTCAAAGAAATTAAGTTTAGTTGAACACTTAAAATGAACCTTAGTTGTCATTGGACAATCCACGAGACGTCTCCTACTATGGACGAGACGTCTCTGGCACTTAGAAAATGAACTGGCACATCCTCGAGTCGACTCATGACTGAGGCGAGTTGACTCCCACTGTAGAACAGAAGACTGTGTCAAACGTGCCAGTGCGCGAGACGTCTCCAGCTGAGTGCGAGCCGTCTCGCAAAGTGAAGAACAGAACAGTACTCTTCTCCGGGCAGAACGCGAGCCGTCTTTCTCAGTAAAAGACAGTAAGTCTTTTTCAAAGAGCCAGAGTGCAAGTCGACTCCAGTTTGTTACAAGTCGATTATCTACAGAAAGACAGAAACTCAGTTTCAAAAAGCCAGAGCGCGAGTCGATTCCAGTCTGTTACGAGCCAACTCTCTGCAGAAAGATAGAAAGTCAGTTTTAACGAGCCAGAGCGCGAGTTGACTCCAGTCTGTTACGAGCCATCTCCCGCAAAAAAAGCAGAAGACGATTTTTGAAGAGGCCGACCGCGAGCCAACTCCCCACATGCGCGAGATGTCTCCTACCTCAGGCGAGCCGTCTCCTTGAATGCTCGAGTCAACTCTAAATTTGTTGAGACTCCAACGGCTATATTGTTAGAAGTCTAGAAAATGGCAAAACGATTCTTTTCCTCCTCTAACGGCTAGTTTTATGGAAAATAGGCTATAAGAAGGCACTATAAACTGTTCTTCAATGACAAGTGATTGAGCATTAAAGTGCATTAAAAGAGAAGAACAATTTTTGAGCTTTTGAGTGGGATTTCAAGTCAAAAGAGAAAAAGAGCTTCTAAGAGAGATCTTTGCGTTCTTCTCAACTTTCAAGCTGTGTGATCCTCAAGCTTTTCAAGCCATCTGAGAAGGGTCAAGAGAGAAAGAAGCCAAACTCTGCAGCTGCCTTCGTTTCAGGCTTTTTCTCTCAATTCATAGTTTACATTTGCTATATCTGCTTAGTTTAAAGAAGCTTGTAACTGTCTTAAATATTCCTTCCATATCTTGTAACTTGATTCAACGAGAGAATTGAATCAAGGGGTTAAGGCCTTGTCCAAGCCCTTGAATTGGATAGTGTACAATCAAGGTTGGTTCTTGTTGGTAATCCAAAAAACCAACTAGATTCGTTGTGATCCCGGATAAAACAACGAGTTGGGTTGTGAACTCGCAAAACAACCGAGCTGTAATCTGAGAATTGTAGTGAAATCTCAAGTGAAGCTTGGGAGCAGACGTAGGAGCAAGAATTAGCTCCGAACCACTATAAAATTTTGTATGTTTGTGTTGTGGTTTATTTGTCTTCCCTTCTTTATTGCATTTCCATTATTGCTTAAGCTTAAAATCAAGAAAGCTTTCACTAAGTAGAAAAAGGATAGCATAATTTTTAAAGACCCAATTCACCACCCCCCCCCCCCCCCCTCTCTCTCTCTCCTGGGTTGTCTTCTGGGCAATACTTATGATGGTTTTCTTATTGAAAAGCCTAACTTTCTGTTACATCTAAACCACTATGCTCCCTATCAAGGATATAATCCAGGCTCCACGAATTATACATAGGTTTGGGCCTAAATTTATTGATATCTAAATACAGAAAAGCATCATATCCTTTTGGTCAAGGGACTATAAAGATATGCCTAGTTCACACCTCAACCCTTAATATAGTGATCTCTGAGATTGGTTGTCGGTGTTGCCTGTTCTTATTTGCAAGTAGATATATACCATTAAGCAAATAGTCAATACTTAAAATATCAAGATTGAGTTCCTCATCCCAAGTGGCGATAGAAATTTAATTCAATGTTTAATTAAGATCAAATAAGGGGAAAAAATTGAACTCTACATTCAATGGCTTGGATCAAATAAACTTAGATAGTCAAAATTTGTATTAGTTTACACAAATTTTCCTTGTCTTCATGATGAAGGATCTTCTCCTCTCAATTATTATATTTGAAGTTCTTTGTTTTTCAAAACAAAAACTTCAATAGTTATTCATCAATCAAGATAAGTAGTCTTTGAATATGAAGTATGATGGAAATCTTAAATCAATTTTCACTAATTGGTTAAAGGATGCCTTACGGGAGAACAATATTAGTTTCAAAGCCAAAACTTCTCAAAAGTTTAAGTTGTAAAATGCAATTAAAGCCTCTAGCTCATTTAAGAGATTTTATTAAACCTAAGCACTAACTGGATATAAATGATGAATCGGTGTTTGTAGTTTAGTTTATTTTAGTTGATGCTCCTAGAGTATTTATTGAATATATTACTGAGATGTTGATTTCAAAGTCCTCAACTTCTAAAACATCATGTTATTGTCAAACTCCTCCATTGCTAAATTAAGAAAGGTTAGTAACATATCTTTTGGAAAATGCACTAAGTACAAAGTACTGATCTATAAGCAATCTACAATTATAATCAGCAAAGGTTCTACAAAAATTAATTCAATAGATAAGCCTAATTCATCCAAAATGATGTATTCCTAAGTATCAGCATTCATCAGCTGTGGAGTTCAACAGTGATGACTATTAGCTAAATTCATCAAGCCCCAAACCCCAAATTATACACAAAAAGAAGGTTTGTTATATTAGGTGGGTTTAAAAATGTGGGAAAATATAAATATTTTGATATTATAAGAGCAATAACCGAAGATAAGTTTATCTCTCCAATAAAACACAACTCCATTTCAGGGCATTTGGATCCTTGTTCCTTAACCCTCTCATAGGTTGAGTTGCAAGTGGTAGCCCAACTCCAATGCTTGGAGGTCTATAGCTTGCCAACTCCAATGGATAGAGGTCCGTAGCTCGACTACAGGCTATAACTCAAACACAGGCCTGCTACAATTACAGCCCAAAGTTGCCCAACTCAAGATCATATGACTTCCACCAATGAACATCAGGTCTCGTGTAAGCAAGTTGCAAGGCTTTGAATCAGCTGGGCTTTGAGGTCTCAGAGACATAACAAGTAAATGATCTTTTAAACAGACAAGAGAAATGCATCTCATATAATTGGAAAAGGAAATAGAATTTTATTTTATATTTTAGTTAATCATTTAATTTTATTTTGTTTTATTCGATTTTATTTAATTATTTTCACAGATGATTGAAGTTTATTTGATGTTGTCAATTAAATACGAGTAATAATATGAACTGAAAGAACACTAAAAGAAATATGTAGAAAAATTCTCAAACTATAGCATTTACCCTATGTTTGGTTGGGATCATGAGAAGAATGGATGGGGTTAGGAGGATGGATGTCCCCATCCCCACCATTTGGTCCAGAAAATCTTAAGAAAAATGGATGAAAAGTAGGAATTACCAATCCATTCTAACCCACTATCCATAAGGGATGGGGCATGTAAAAGGATGCAGTTCTACATTTGCAAAATTATCCTCATTAATATTCCCTAACAATTTTTCACTTTTTCATTCATTTTATTTATTTATTTATTTATTTATTTATTGTACCTATACTATTAACACTATTCTATTAAATTTTATTACTAATTATTTTCGTTTTAGTACATAACTTGCACAATTACAAATAAATAACTAGAATTATATTCGAGTTTTTTTGTTGATATTCAATATTTTAGTTAACTATTTTTATAAAATTAATTAACTATTTAAATTAAAATATAAATTAATTAGTTATTTATATAATTAATATATAAAAATAAATTAGTTCATATATAATTAATTTATAAAATCATTTACTTAATTAAAAGTAAATTAAAATTAAATATTTATATAACTTTTTGTATAATTACAAATTATAAAGATTATAATTTTTTTATATTGTCCTACCTCTTTAATATATATAAGTATTATAAATTAATAATAATATTTTTTTATCAAAAGATAGTTTAGAAAAAATATCAGATGTCATCTATCCTGGAAGATAGATGAAAGACTCATCCAACCCTAACCATCCTTCGTACCAAACACAAAAAAGTTTTACTTGCAATTACCTATTTGTTTGGTTTGCATCATTTTAAATTCGGAAATGGAGTTTTGTTATTTATTATTATTCCCAGTATGGAGATTGGTAGCAGAGTTTTTTAAGACCAAAAAAGCATGAGTTACAAATATCAGCAATAGAGTTATCAAAACTCCCACAAGCCCAATACAGAACAATTAGCCAAATAATTAATACTAGCTGGCAGTTAGTATGAGCAAAGGCGTGAAAGGGTCCCTTTGTTTAGCGTGGGGATCACCCTAAGGCATGGAGAAATACACAATGTTCCATGATTTTCCCACCTATTTATGCCATGATTGGAGAGAAGCTTAGGAATCCTCGGCAGTAAAACTTCTAACCTGAACAATTCGACGCAGAAAAAAACAAGAACTTAAAAAGAAAAAAAAGGAAAGGCTACACTCTTCAGCTGCAACGAATAACCTTTTCCCTGAGGAAGGGGCGGGGCCACCAGATTCTTAGATTCCTAGTGTTGATTAGCAACTGTCTGCAACCAGTCACCTATAATTCTTCTAGCCTATCGCTGTTTGGTCAAAATAGGGGCTCTTGTTCCATCGGCATATTCAAACTCATGTTCGAAAAGCTGCTTCCTTTTTGCTGACCCTCCATGATCCTTAGAATCCAATTATTTTCCACGAAACTATCAAGGATTGAAAAGGAAACGAAAGTAGAAGAGGCAATAGAACGAACATTTTGAAAGCAAGGAACATTATTCTGGATTCCCGACCCTGAAACTGGAGACTTAATCCGTCCAAGTCCCTCTAATTTGAAGCAAATTTTAAGAAACAGCGACAACAAGAGGAGACATCCCCTGCCTCTTACAACATCCCCATCAGCTAAAGCAGATGGAATATAGCAGATTAAAATAAAATAAAAAAAGAAAATAGAAAAGAAAATTTGCGAAGCACTCCAACGACACACGACAAACGCATCATCAGGAGGCAGTGCGGGGGGTTACCCTCCATACGCTCAGGCACCGCATAAACTCCCACTCCTCGTCCTCCTCGTAGCTACCCCCGTCGCCGGCCACAGCCGCGCCGGCGCACCCTTCCGAGTCGGAGCTCATCCCGTCCCCGGTCTCGCCACCGACGACGAGGTACGGCATGGAGCGGAAGGCGCAGGCAAGGGTAGTGGCCACGGCGCCGGCGTCGACCACCCCTCCACGAGCGGCGGACTCCTCCGCCCGCCTCTTGAGTGCCTCGAACATGAGCTCGGGCTCGTGCTGCATCGGCTCGAAGGACATCCGCGCACGACGGCCCTGGCACCGCCTGCGTCACCGCGAAGCAGTGCGGCCCGTCGCTCTGCGTCACCCGCACAACGCTCGGCCCCCCGAACAGGTTGTGCAGTCCACGAGCGCCTCCTGGTAAAGCCCCTCCCAGAAACATCCCCAGATAGTAACCCCCTCCTTGCCGCCGCCGCCGAACTCGTGCAGCGGGAGGCTCCGCCGCCCGCCGATGAATCGGTCCACCTTGCCATCGCTGTCGCACGTCAGGTCCGACAGCACCCCCTCCACCACCGGCTGCTGGTCGAGCCGGTGGATTGGGACGATGGGGAACAGCTGCCCGATCGCCCAGAAATCCGGAATCGAGGTGAAGAGAGAGAGGTTCACATGGTACGTCTTCACCGGTTTTAGCCAACCCGATCTCCTTCGCCACCAGCTCGCAGAGCCCGTCAACCGCCGCCAGGTGCTCGAGTCCAAGAAGCCCATCCTTGAACTGCTCGACACATTTCCTCTTCAGCTGTTCCGTGTAAATCAGGCACTTATCGCAGTCAAACTGAAAGGTGGCCTCCATCAGATCCCGGTAGTCGCCTCTCATGTCATCAGGCAGGTCCTCCAGGAGGTAGGTCAGGCCGGGTCCAAGGGCCGTGGCCGGATCGACCGCGGCGACGGCTGTGGATGACACAGCCTCGAAGATGAGGACCGAGTGGTGGGACACCAAGGCCGGCCGCTCTCGCTGCAGAGTATAGGGGGCGGCACGCCTTTCCGGTCGCAAGCGTACTGGACCGCCCGGACAACGGCTTCCGCATACTCGTCAAGGCCGTATCCGACGGACATGTCCGACCCACTGGAGTGGGAGCCATCGTAGTCGATGCCGAGGCCGCCCCCACGTCGATCACGCGCATCGCCGCACCCAGCCGCGCCAGCTCGCAGTAGATCTGTGCGGCCTCGCCGACGCCGTCCACCAGGAGGGCGGTGGACGGGATCTGCGAGCCGATGTGGAAGTGGAGGAGCTGGAGGCAGTCAAGCATCTCGAGCAGCTGGAGCTTCCGGGCCACCGAGAGGATCTGCGCCGTCGTCAGACCGAACTTACCCTTCTCGCCGGACGTCGACCCGAAGTGGCCGGAGTGCCGTGTCCGTAGCTTCGCCCTGAGGCCGATCACCGGCCGGACGCCGACCTCCGGCTGGTCTCCACCACCGTGGAGAGCTCCTCCTCCTGTTCAAGAACAATCACCACGTTCAGATCCAGGGTCCGCGCGAGGAGAGCCAGGGCGACGTACTCCTCGTCCTTGTAGCCGTTGCAGATGAGGAAGGCATCGGGGCTGCCTCGCGCGAGGCAGCTCATGGCGAGGAGGAGCTCCGGCTTGGATCCGGCCTCGAGGCCGAAGCGGAAGGGGCGCCGAACCCGACGACGTCCTCGACGATGAAGCGGTCCTGATTGCACTTGACCGGGTAGACCCCCTGGTAGTGGCGCCGTAGCCGGTAGAGCGGATGGCGAAGTCGAAGGCGGAGTGTAGGGACTCGAGGCGGTGGCGGAGGACGTCGGGGAAGCGGACGATGAGGGGGAGCTGGAGGCCGAGGCCGCCGGCGGATTTGGGCTCGGAGGCCTTACGGACGACCTTCGTCAGATCGATCTCCTGATGGGGGAGGGTGGAGCACCATAAGGGTGGACGGCGATGTTGCCGGCCGCTTGACGGAGAAGTACGGGGCGCCCCAGCTGTCGATCTTGTAGAGGGCGGCAGAGAGGTCGGGAGACCAGAGAGAGACGTGTTCGAGGGCCGCCGCCGTCGAGGCCGTCGGAGCGCCGCCGGGAAATGGTCCCGGCGCGGGAAGAGAGCCATCCCAGGCGAGGGCGTAGCCAGGAGGGGCGACTGCAGCGCCTACGCAGGCCAGGGCCGGCATCTCTTCCCGATCGCAGTAAAAATGGTAGAAAAAGAAAAAGCTAGATTTCTCTCAGATTTGAAGAAGGGGGCTTTGAAAGCCGCCGAGGCCGGAGCCCCGGCTACCCCCCAAACGAGGCAGGAGAGGACTGAAATAGAGGAGAAGAACTCTAGCTCGCCTTTAGAGCAGCTGGATATCCCCACGCCGCACCTTCAGAAGACGGCGAAAACAAGAAATAGATGAAAAACGAGAAAAGAGAGGAAATAAGCCTAGATAGCCGAGGATCTGGGAGACCAACCGCCCTGGATTTGGCTGGGATAACAGATCTGAGATCCGAGAACAAGGATCTACGAGGGGAGAGAGAGAGGGAGGATGGCTTTCTCGATCTCTCCGACGCACGGAGCGGAAAGAATAAAGAGGAGAGAGGAGCAGAAAGAGTACCTAAAGTCCGGCGGCGAAGGACGCCGGAAACCTAGACGCGGGCGGCGGAGGAGTGGAGGAAACCTAGCGGCGTTATGGCTCCGGCTGGGAATAAAACACAGAGTTCGGGAGCGGGCGAGAATTGCATGAGAACCGTGGGGGGTTTTATAGGGCAAAATAGCCATTTTTTCCTTTTCTTCTGGCCGGAGGAAATAGTGAAATTAAAAAATCTCTTTAAAATCTACCTTTTTTTATTTTTTGATTTTTCTTTGTACCAATTTATTGGTAGGAAGAATAATGATGGAATATCTCGTCCGTGACTTTTGCTTCTTCTTTTGTTTCGTCTATCTCGCTAAGATTCGAGATCCGCCTCTCCGCGTCGATTTGCCGCGTGGCCGTGGACTGGGTCCCGCGCCTTCACCGAGTCTTCAACGCCGTCACTCTTCATCTCTCTAGAAACCGCCGAGTATAATCTCGTGGTAATATCGCGATACCTGGGATTCCATTAGTCTATAGTGATGAGGGTGAACCGGCGACGGCGGGCCGTAAAGGGCGCAGGCCCTTATCTAGAGAAGAAAGCATCTCATAAACGGAAACTACTGACGAACCAAGATGATGCCACGCTACCGCTCGAACGGATTATCTTCCGAAAATCACGCGAATCAAAAAAAGGTGGCGTTCAAAATGGCATTGGAAATCGATAGGTAACCATGCTGTTATACTCGTGACCGTCAAGCACGTCAGTGGACCGTTTAGAGAGAGAGGGAGAGGGTGGGGGGGCAGTTTACATATAAATCTAAAGAATATTTCATATTGGCCATTTTTCCTAGTATATAGGACAAATAATAACTTTCGTGGCTATTGTTTCGAATGATTTAAGCTGAGCAATTTAAAACAACTAATGGCCAATAACTGCGTTATTGGAAACTTGCCCTGGATCCTGGATTCATCATAAGGTGGTGGTGGAACCCACGGTTGGGTCCCTTCTATTATTATTCTAACAGATAGGAGGACACCCTCAGTGACCAGGGAAGGGAGGTCAGAAGCGGGGAGGGTGCGTTGTGGTCCGGCGTAGACGGTGTGGAAGGGATCTCCGGGGATGATCTACACCGTTGAAATCGTGCAGCTGTCAGTTATCCATGTAAAGAATTAAAAGGAACGAAATTTAACATAAAGCAATGCGCGGTTAGGAGAAGGATTGGGCCGGCCACCAAACGTTGGACATTTGTCTCCTCTTATTTTGACTATTTAAGCATATCCTTAAGGGCCCAAGTTGGACCTGTTCGTTTGCGCGCGCTTTTTCCTTGGCAAACCGGATGGACTAAACCGCACGACAATGAAAAGTCTTCCCTGGATGTAATTAGTCATTAAATTCATGAGTAATTGGTGTGCATTGTATGTTATTGCTCATTCTTGATTTATCTTTAGAAATTTTTTCCTCGTTTCCTTTTAACTTTTAGAAATGAATTCCCGCTGTTTATATCTCCTAAATAAATAGCATTTGCACCATACTTTTTTTCGGAAAAAATATAAGGAATTACATCTTTATTATTATTATTATTCCATTTAAGAAATAAAAGAAAGAAAAAAAAAGAAAAACTAAGACGGGAGGAGATCTGGACCAAAATGGGACGGGCAAGACTCAAACCCATGTGTTTGGTACCCATCCCAAAAACTTTTCCAAATGCATTAGACAGAACTCTAAGACTTGTTATAAGCTAAGGTTGTTTGCTGCATGCAAGTTTTACTAAACAAATGCTATAAAACATGATTATATTTTAAACAAATTTTACGGAAAACAAGATATCTAAAGAAAAGTTTTACGAAAAAAAGAGAGTCTGGAGAGACTTGTTTTCCATAAAATTTATTTTTAGATTATATGACTTAACAATTTTGCATAAATTTTATACAACACAACTGAATAATTATTTTTATAAAATCATTTTTTGAGTTTTCTATATAATTGTTTTTAATAAAACTTATCAATCAAACAATCTCAAAATTAGTAGTTTCTTATACTAGATTTCTATCAATATAAATACTGTTATGATGAGACAATAAGAAGTGGTGCCCTTGATGACTAAAAATAAAATAAAGAGTGGTGCATGAATAATCCTGTTTCCCACGTGTCCTCTAAAGGAAGGCAAACGCAATTAGTTAGGTGATCAATGGAAGAAACAAAGTTAACCAATTATTGCTTCATTAATGTGAAATATGTGTAGTCACAATTGCGTCTGACTCTATGTGCAATGCACCTCCAGAAATGGATGTATAAAAGATATAATTAAACTTTATTATTTATATATCATCAGCATCGATTGTAAAAATTAATTTAACAAACAGAGCAAGTGCAACATCAAAAATTGTTTTCTTGAATCAGATGCTTTGTCTCCATTATTTTCATAGTGATGTAAGAAATTATAATGTGAGTAAAATTAAATGACCGATATTTACACGACATCCTAACCCAAAATCTGGTTAAGTAATAGCCGCTTGGTATTGTTACAGATCAAATAATGAGAAACTAGTCTAAGTAATGAGAAATAGGTTTAAGAGGGTCAAGTTTGATGTGAAAGTTATTAGCCGAGGGATTGAAAGTGGTTAAGGAGAAAGATGGTTTTGAGGATCAGTCATGTAGTTTGAAAAGAAGAGCTTCCTTGGTCGATTCAAGTAGTTTGCCAATTCTTCACATCTCCGATATTTAATTGAGGGCTTTACCCCAGCAATCATCTTTTCTCTTGTAAAGAGTCAGTTTCATGCCATCCGAGATTCCCTTTCTGATCTGAAGATGATGGGAATCATCAAACAGAGTTGCCAAGATCGAATGTGAGAGATTGCCATTTGATTACCGAAAGCAGAGAGGAATTAGTAAGCAAGTTATCAAACCGAATATTCAGGTATATTATTTTTTTATTTATATATGCTTCTTACCTAAATCTATTACTTTCTTCATTATTTGTAACAGTTCTTTACTTAGGTGGGTGAATTTTTCTATTTCATACATATCTATGATTGAAGGAAAATGGCTGAATGTGGTGACATGTAACTAGCCTAAGAGTAGTAACAATGATGAGATGATCAAGTCCTTAGTAGATACCATGCAAGATAGACCTAACCATGACTAAAAGGAATTAGTTGGATAGGCAAAGTGATTGTCTGAGACTCAAGCCAAGTTCTAAAGCTAGCAGATATAGGTTGATTTAAGTATAGTTTGTCAAAGAGGATAAGTAGTGATTTAAGAAGACGATTGCCGCTTTGTGTTATGGAAGGAAGCCTCAAAAGAAGATGTGAGTGGTGGAAGTGGTTGCTAAAAAATCAAAAAATGATAAATCGAAATGTGTGACATAACAACGAATAGCAGTTCTAGTTAAGAGATAGTTTTTTGGCATCAAAAGAGGATAACTATCTGAAAGTTTAGAAGAATGTGTAAATACGAAATAGTAGTCTAAAGAGTGGCCCTCTAGCTACAATTGAATCAAATAGCAGAATAGTCACCGCTCCCTGTCTCAAATAGGTCGCCACTCTACTAGCAAAAGTGTTTGAAGGTCAAGGTTGTAGGATTCATTGCCATCTATGTTGGGTTTTGACCCACATGACCACATCGTGGTCAGTTACGATCCCGTGAGAAGTGGAGGCATTATCCTGATGGTAGGATAACATAACGGGTCTCACCCTCTGCCTAGATAGGGAACACGCATCGGTCTCCATCCCGGGTGTCGAACAGGGGCCAAGAGGAGATCGAACTAAGGACTTGATCATCCAGAAACAATGGATCCAGGTACGTTCCTTTATTTGAAGACTGGTTCATGATCCTATTTATAGATGTTCCTACATGTGGTAT
>NW_024069587.1:0-36695 GCF_009389715.1 Phoenix dactylifera
GTCCTAGCTTTCTTTGGTGCCATGGATGCTAGGGTTTGTGATTTAGAGCAAACGGAGGCTGGAATTTGAGGTGGAGAGCAAATGGAGGCTAGGGTTTTCCGTTTTGGTCGGGAATGAGGGAGAAAGCTCGAGTCGGCTCGAGCGATTTCGACCTATTTAAAAAGCCCTCATTCGGTCCCCGAGACGTCTCCGCGACTAAGGCGAGACGTCTCCCCTTGGGGGACGTCTCTGCGATTTGCCAGAGACGTCTCCGGCACTGAAAAATTTCAGACTGTATTCTATCTTCTCCCAATTTTGTTTAATTACCCTAATCAATATGATCTCTTTTGATAAACTTAGAGTGAATTTGTTTGTGATCCTCCCCTTAATGATATAACCTATAATAATTTGATAATTTTTTTTTTGAATTATTAATATTGAAATGAGGAATGTTTGACCAAATTTCGAATACCTATGAAATAGGTTCTGAAAATATCTCCATGAAGAGTCCAAGGGAGGGTAACCATCCTCCGGAAAGTCAAACAGTTCGTCATTTAGCTTAGATGAATTCCATGTTTCACTTATGTCTACCTTGAGGTTGATTACTAGCTTGAGTAGCAAAGTAATCCAATGCAAATTCAACTCATTTGCTAGGATCATACAAGCTCAAGGCATTCCTTAAGAAATTGAATCTTTCTTTACAAAGGGGCTTTGTAAAGATATCAGCTAATTGATTTTCTGTACATACATATTCAATCATCACATCATTTTCAGCACATGATCCCTAATAAAATGATGCCTAATCTCTATATGCTTTGACTTAGAGTGTTGGACAGGATTTTTGTTAAATTAATTGCACTTGTATTATCACATTTAATTGGTATATTATCCATTTTGATACCGAAGTCTTCAAGTTGTTGCTTAATCCAAAGAACTTGGGCACAACAGCTTCCAGCTGCAATGTACTCAGCCTCAGCTGTGGACAAAGCAACTGAATTTTGTTTCTTGCTAAACCAAGAAACCAAATTGGCACCCAAGAATTGACATGTGCCACTTGTGCTTTTTCTGTCGAGTTTGCACCCGGCAAAATCAGCATCGGAATAAGCAATTAAGTTTATGTCAGATTGTTTAGAATACCATAAGCCTACATTAGATGTCCCTACTAGATATCTAAAAATTCTCTTAACAGCTTGCAAGTGTGATTCCTTAGGAACATGCTTGGTATCTAGCACACATACAAACACTGAATAATATATCTGGTCTACTAGCAGTAAGATAAAGTAAAGAGCCTATCATACCTCTGTATAATTTGCAGTCTATACTTTTACCTTTTTCATCTTTGTCTAGCTTGCAACTTGAGCCCATGGGTGTGCTGATTTCCTTTGGCATCCTTCATCTTGAATTTTTCCAGCATTTCCTTGATGTATTTGGACTGACTGATGAAGATGCCTTCCTCTGATTGTTTTATTTGTAACCCAAGGAAGAAGTTGAGCTCACCCATTCATGCTCATTTCAAATTCTCCCTGCATAAGCTTGGCAAACTCTTGACAAAGACTATCATTAGTAGCACCAAAAATTATATCATCCACATAAATTTGTACAAGCAATAAGTCATTTCCTTTTCTTTTAATAAAGAGGGTTTTGTCTACATTTCCTCTCTTGAATTTGTTCTCAATTAGGAAATTACTTAACCTTTCATACCATGCCCTAGGGGCTTGCTTAAGTCCATACAATGCTTTATGCAATTTATAAACATAATCTGGATGTAAGTGATTTTCAAGACCTGGAGGTTGTCCTACATAAACTTCCTCCATTATATAGCCATTTAAAAATGCACTTTTTACATCCATTTGATAAAGTTTAAAATCCATGAAGCATGCATATGCTAAAAGTAGTCTAATAGCCTCTAATCTAGCAACAGGAGCAAAAGTTTCGTCAAAATCTATTCCTTCCTCCTGATTATATCCTTTGGCCACTAGCCTAGCTTTGTTTTCTTATTACTATTCCATCTTCATCTAGTTTATTTCTATACACCCACTTGGTACCTATAATTGAAACATTAGGGGGTCTTTCTTTAGAGTCCAAACTTCATTTCTTTCGAATTGATTTAATTCCTCTTGCATAGCATACATCCAATTATCATCTTTTTCAGCTTCTTCTAGTGATTTAGGCTCTATTTGTGATACGAAAGCAAGGTAATTACTAGTGTTTTCTTAAAGAGGATCTAGTTCTTATACCTTGTGAAGGATCACCAAGGATTAGATCCTTTGGATGACCATGTGCATACCTCCATTCTTTAGGAAAATCTTGAATTTTTGATGGAGGTTGACCTTCTTCATCTTGCTGATTTGTATCTTCCTTGACCTCATCCTCATGTTGTTTGTCTTGTATGGAGAATTCCTTTATTCGGTCTTCAAGTATACCTGCATCACCATTGTTGCTGGTGGTCCAAACCGAGAACGATTGGCACTGCGGTGTGAACGGGGTTCCGTCTGAGTTGTCTTGGTTGGTGTTGGTTGCGCTCCACCTTCCGCCAAGAAACCTGCAAACAAGCCTTGCACCACCACCAGGGTGGTGATGGCCCTCCGACGGTCAAGTCAGAGGAGATTGGAGGAGGAGGAGAGGTAATAATCGCAAGTAAGAGAGTGCTCTGGGAGATATTGCTCACCTCCCCCCCTTTCTCCCCCCAGCCGCATATATACCTGGCTGGGGGGTCTCTCAGGGGGGTTCGTTATCGTGGGGCACGATGGTGTGGCCACTGACACGGCCGTTACAGGGCGTCGTGGAGCAGCGCCGGGTACGGCCACGTCAGGGCATAGTGGGGCTCCGCTTTGTACGGCTGATGCAGGAGATCGTGGAGCAGCATCGGATACAGCCGTTGCAGGGAGTAGTGGAGCAGGAGGCCGCGGCGTGCCTCTGGGGAATAGCCTGTCGTTATCAAGAGATCTCCGACTCGGGGTCGGAGCGCTGGATCAAGGGGCAGCCGACTCGGGGTCGGGCTGCGGAGCCGAGGATATCCGACTCGGGGTCGGATTGCTGGATCAAAGGGCAGCCGACTCGGGGTCGGGCTGCGGAGCCGAGGATGTCCGACTCGGGGTCGGAGCGCTGGATCAAAGGGCAGCCGACTCGGGGTCGGGCTGCGGAGCCGAGGATGTCCGACTCGGGGTCGGAGCGCTGGATCAAAGGGCAGCCGTAGTCTTCCTGGGCGCGCGTGCCGGTCACGTGGGGCATGGCGGCTTAGTTCCCCCGTAACAGTAGCCCCCCACTTCCGAGCCTGGAACCAGAAGGGGAACAGGTGAAGGGAGTGATGTTTCGGGATTGCCGCCGTTCCTCGGAGAGGCGCGCGCGCTTCGAGCTCCCCGCCCTTTTTATGGCGTATGGCGGTTATTGCTAACCTGGCAGTCTGAGAATTTCGGCGGACATCCTTCCCTAATGGTGTCGATTCGCCTTTGGGGGCGCGAGCGACCCTTCGGCAGCCAGGCGTCCTCTGGCGTCATCGAGGCGTCACTTGCCTTTCCGCCTATTTAATCGGGGGCCTTTCCCCGTCCGTCTTCTTCTTTACAGATATTTTCAAGTTTCCCCTTTGCGCTGCTGTTGCTGCCGTCGGACTGTTCACTTGTTTCTCCTTTGGCGCTCTCGGAGCCGTTCTTACCTCTTTTCCGGTGAGTTTTCCCCATTCTTCTACTTAGGGCTCTCCATACTTTCTCCTCTTATACTAGTGTACTCCAGTCGCTCCGGTCTTTCCCCCTTCCTGTCCCCGTCCTGACCGTAGGTTTATTGGCCATTAGGAATGGGCGAAGTGAGGGCAGACCAAATTAAGTCGGAGCTGGTCGCCACAGACTTAGACAGACTCGTGGCTCGGTACCACCTTCCCGAGGCCTGCAACGCCACGCTCCCGGGGCCTGAGGAGAGGATGTCCCATCCTCCTCCAGGGAAGATCGCCATCAATGAGGGCATTCTCCAGGCCGGGTTCCGCTTTCCCCCTTCGGACTTGGTCATGCAGGTGCTACGGGGTTTAAGAGTGGCACCGACGCAACTGGTGCCGAACTCGTGGCGGGCCCTGACAGTCTTCCAGGTTCTCTGCCGTATGCACGAGATCCCCGCCACCCTGAATGTTTTTTGGGAGTTCTACAGCCTGAGCGGCCACCCCCAGGACAAAGGGTGGTGGTGCTTCGCAGCGCGGCGAGGATGCGGCCTTGTCAAGGAGGCTCCTACCTCCATTCACAAATGGAAGGAGCGCTTCTTTTTTGTTGATGCAGATCCCTCTTGGGAAATCAGGGCGACCTGGGAGACCCCGATGAAGTCTCCAATCGGCCTATCGAGACTGTCAAGGGAGGAGTCCGATGGCTTGGCCGCCTTGAAGGGGTTGGTTGCCGAGGGCCAGCTCCCCCCGTGGCCCGCCTTATTTCCGAGGATACTTTGGTGAATGTCGGTCTGAGCTCGGTCCCCACCGACCGTGAGTCCGCCACCGATTCTTTCTTGACCTTTTCCCTTCTTTCGTCCCGTTCTTTCCTTTGGTTTCTCCGTCTCCGACTATCCCGTCCTTTTTGCAGAGATCGACGACGTCATGCGGTCGGTGAAGACAAAGGCTGTTGGTAGGGCGTCCCTGCTGGAAGCAGCCCAGAGGAGGAAACGAGCTCTTCCGAGCGGGGCCCCACCGGCGAAGAAGTCCCGTAAGGAGGTGCCTCCGACGCCGACCGACGAGTCCGGGCCCACCGATCAGGGAGACGTCGTGGGCACGGACCGGCAGCTGACGCTGTATCAGCCCTCCGGTGGTAAGATTGCCGCTACTCCGGAGGTATCATCCGAGCCTGCCCGAGACGGACGGGTCGGACGTGATCGGTCCCCGACCCGGCCTTCGACTCGGTCGGCTCCTGATGACTCGAGGAGGGACGCGCCGAGGCCCCGACCGAGCGGGACCCTATCAATTCCTGGGGTGACCCCCGCCCCGAGCGCGATCGGCCGGACTCTTCCCCAGGCGATGGATAGGGGTAAGGCTGCAGAACCACCGTCCGGCTCTGGGGAGAAATCGGGGTCTGCCTTCACTACCGATGGCGCTCGAAATCTCATCGAAACAGTGCTGCTGGAGAAGGACCGTCGGCGGGTCCGGGAGTTGAAGGTCTCTGACGTTGGGGCTGCCAGCTGTGTCTGTCTCATGTCGGTGAGTGTTCTTCTGGCCGCTTTTCACCATTTGTTGGCTCTGTTGTTCTCCGCCTGACTCCCTTATTTTTCCTATTTCTTAGCTCGCCCAGTACATGATCCGTCTGGAGGAGTGCTACAAGGAACAGGCGGGGCTTCTGGCGAAGGCCGAGGACCGGCTGAAAGCAGTGGAAAAGGGAGGCCATGCTGTGGCAGGCAGGACGACCGGGGACTTCGAGGCGAGGCTCCGGGAGGCCGAAGAGCGGGCACTCGGCTTTGCTGCCCTCGAGAAGCAACTGTTGGAGGCTCAGGAGCAGCTCAAGGTTGCCTCGGGTCTCGAGGGCGAGGTCAAGAAGGCGGATGAGCGGGCCGAGAAGCAGTCCCGGAAGGCTGCCGACTACCGGGAGAGGTGGGAGAAGGCCCAGCGGTCAGCCGACAACGCCCGCAACCGAATCCGGTCTCTTGAAGCTAAGCTGGGCGAATTGGAGTCGGCCTTGGAGAAGTCCCGTGCGAGCGATCAGGAGCTTCATTCGCGCCTGACGGAGGCTGAGGCTGCTCGCATTGCTGCCGAGGCGAAGCACAAGGAGGCTCGGGCTGAGCTGCTGAGGGTCTCCACCGAGGCGGAAGGCCGGATTGTGGCGAAGGTCTTGGAGGCGAAAGCCCAGATTATGGAGCGGGCAGAGGCGGCGCTGGCCGAGAGGAGTGCGGAAATCGGGCGTCAGGCGGTAGAGGCTTATCGCCAGTCCGCCGAGTTCGCTCATGATATGTCGGAGGCAGTACAGACCTATCGTCAGTCCGACGAGTTTGTCCGTGACGCGTCGGACGCGGGGGCCGAAGCCTTTATCTTAGGCTTCGAGGAGGGCCTGGCAAGGGTGTCGGCTAAGTACCCCGAAGTTGACCTGAGCGAGATTTCCCTTCTCGACTCCTCTCCGGCGCCATTGCCTGCTGGTTCTCCTGCTGCTTCCCTACCTCCTGCGGACGAGCCCGACGTTCCCGACCCGGGAGTTCCTCCAAGCTGACCTCTTGTACCTTTCGTTGTCTTCTTTTTTTTGTATACCGGGGTTTTGCCAAATTGTATGGGCCTCGGCCCTGAAACAATGAAAATTAATGCAAGTTGAATGTTTCTTCATCTCGCCTTCGTCCTTCTTTTTCTTTTAACTCTCGGTAGCGTCTTGCTGACTCCTGGCTCCCGAAATTCTTCCGGCGCTAGGCCAGGCATCCGAGGGTTAGGCCTCAGGAAACTCTTCCGGCGCTAAGCCAGGCATCCGAGGGTTGGGCCTCAGAAAATTCTTCCGGCGCTAAGCCAGGCATCCGAGGGTTAGGCCTCGGGAAATTCTTCCGGCGCTAAGCCAGGCATCCGAGGGTTAGGCCTCAGGAAATTCTTCCGGCGCCAAGCCAGGCATCCGAGGGTTAGGCCTCAGGAAATTCTTCCGGCGCTAAGCCAGGCATCCGAGGGTTAGGCCTCAGGAAATTCTTCCGGCGCTAAGCCAGGCATCCGAGGGTTAGGCCTCAGGAAACTCTTCCGGCGCTAAGCCAGGCATCCGAGGGTTAGGCCTCAGGAAACTCTTCCGGCGCTAAGCCAGGCATCCGAGGGTTAGGCCTCAGGAAATTCCACTCGTTGGTCGACCAAGGCTGGCGCATGCCGAGGCAACTGGTCGGGGCTTCAGGCTAATCTGCTCCCGGGATGGTCATCGGGTTAGTCTGGCATCCGAGGGCCGAGCCTCGGGACCTTCCACTCGTTGGTCGGCCAAGGCTGGCGCAAGCCGAGGCGACCGGTCGGGGCTTCCGGCTAGTCTGCTCCCGGGATGATCATCGGGCTAGCCAGGCATCCGAGGGCCGTCAAGCCTCAGAAAATTCCGCTCGTTGGTCGGCCAAGGCTGGCGCAAGCCGAGGCGACCGGTCGGGGCTTCAGGCTAGTCTGCTCCCGGGATGATCATCGGGTTAGCCTGGCATCCGAGGGTTGTCAAGCCTCAGGAAATTCCACTCGTTGGTCGGCCAAGGCTGGCGCGGGCCGAGGCGGCCGGTCGGGGCTTCAGGCTAGTCTGCTCCCGGGATGGTCATCGGGTTAGCCTGGCATCCGAGGGCCGAGCCTCGGGACCTTCCACTCGTTGGTCGGCCAAGGCTGGCGCAAGCCGAGGCGACCGGTCGGGGCTTCCGGCTAGTCTGCTCCCGGGATGATCATCGGGCTAGCCAGGCATCCGAGGGCCGTCAAGCCTCAGGAAATTCCGCTCGTTGGTCGGCCAAGGCTGGCGCAAGCCGAGGCGACCGGTCGGGGCTTCAGGCTAGTCTGCTCCCGGGATGATCATCGGGTTAGCCTGGCATCCGAGGGTTATCAAGCCTTAGAAAATTCCACTCGTTGGTCGGCCAAGGCTGGCGCGGGCCGAGGCGGCCGGTCGGGGCTTCAGGCTAGTCTGCTCCCGGGATGATCATCGGGTTAGCCTGGCATCCGAGAGCCGAGCCTCGGGACATTCCACTCGTTGGTCGGCCAAGGCTGGCGCAAGCCGAGGCGACCGGTCGGGGCTTCAGGCTAGTCTGCTCCCGGGATGGTCGTCGGGTTAGCCTGGCATCCGAGGGCCGAGCCTCGGGACCTTCCACTCGTTGGTCGGCCAAGGCTGGCGCAAGCCGAGGCGACCGGTCGGGGCTTCCGGCTAGTCTGCTCCCGGGATGATCATCGGGCTAGCCAGGCATCCGAGGGCCGAGCCTCGGGACCTTCCACTCGTTGGTCGGCCAAGGCTGGCGCAAGCCGAGGCGACCGGTCGGGGCTTCCGGCTAGTCTGCTCCCGGGATGATCATCGGGCTAGCCAGGCATCCGAGGGCCGTCAAGCCTCAGGAAATTCCGCTCGTTGGTCGGCCAAGGCTGGCGCAAGCCGAGGCGACCGGTCGGGGCTTCAAGCTAATCTGCTCCCGGGATGATCGTCGGGTTAGCCTGGCATCCGAGGGTTGTCAAGCCTCAGGAAATTCCACTCGTTGGTTGGCCAAGGCTGGCGCGAGCCGAGGCGACCGGTCGGGGCTTCCGGCTAGTCTGCTCCCGGGATGATCATCGGGCTAGCCAGGCATCCGAGGGCCGAGCCTCGGGAAATTCCGCTCGCTGGTCGTGCGCTTGTCGCTCGCTGCCCGACGGGGTTTCTCCGTGGCTAGCCGCGATCATGTTTCTCCTTTTCTCTAAGCGTTGCCTGGGGGAACACGAGAAGGGCATTAAACGCTAATTAATGCGTTACCTGGGAAATCGGATCGCCAGCTGCTGCTTGCGAGGAGTGTTAGTTGAGCGGGCCGCGATACGCGGGTTCTTCGAGGAGGATCCGGCCTGGGCGCGAGCGGAGATATGTGGACCTAGGGGTACATGACACCCGGATTGTCCTGCACAAAGAATGCGGTTTAAGGAGAATGACGCTTAGGAAATCGCGGGGAGATACGCCTCGGGAGCCAGAACGGCTCCGGTTTCAATGCGCCTGCATTTATTGGAGCCACCCGCATCGGAACGACCAGGGGGCCGCAGTTTGGCTATAAATACAGGTGCAGGTACGATGGAGTTTGCCAAGCCGGAGCTGTTCAGGTTGCCATGGATCGCGGACCTCCTCCTCGGCATATGACTGAGAGACTCCTGTTGAAGGAAAGGGGAGGTGCTCCCCTTGCGACTTCAGCCAACTAGCCGTTTCATCTGGGATCAACAAGGAGGGTCTTCCCGGCGGAACTCCACTCTAGGCGTTTCATCCGGGATCACATCTCCCCTCCTTGAAGTTCAGCCTCCCGATTGAGCTCTGCACCAGACGCTCAGTCCGGGGCCGCGCCTCCATATGCTCTTCCTCCTCGAATTCCTTCTCTTTCCTATCACTGGGGAGGATGGGAATATCCTTTGGAGGCGGCGTTCCCCTGGGGGCAGCGGGAGCTTCTTCTGCGGCGGCTCCTCGTCTTTTTGGTGAGGTGCTGGATGGCGCCTTCGGTTAGAAGCACCCACTTCCGGTGGGATTGCAGCTGCTTTGGATTGAGGGTTTGGGATCCTCGGTCCTCAGCTCCACGGATTCTCCACCTCTTCTTTGCTTTCTTTACTCCCTAATTCCCCTCTGGGAATTCCTTGTAATCACACGAGCACGCCATTGTAACCAGAAATTATTGAAATGAAAAGTGTTGCACCTTTTCAAATTGTCTTTCTGGCCTTGTTGTTCTACTGGTAATACATCCGCAGGTTAGCGGAATTCCAGCCCCTTGGAATTTCTCGGCCATCTAGGGCTTCCAACTGGTAGGAGCCAGGTCGGTTTACCCAACGAACTTTATACGGGCCTTCCCAATTCGGCGCTAGCTTCCCACCTTCCGTATGTTGAGATGCCTTAGCTCGCCTCAGCACCAGATCTCCAATTCTGAAAAGCTTCGGTCGGACTTTGGAGTTGTAATATCGGGCCACCCTCCGCTGATACATTGCCATCCGAACCTGCGCCATTTCCCTTGCTTCTTCCAAGAGATCCAGGTTCCCTCGGAGTTGCTCCGAGTTGGCCTCGGGTCGGTGTGCGGCTACCCGAGGTGAGGGAAGTCCGAGCTCTACGGGGACAACGGCTTCCGTGCCATAGGTTAGGCTGAAAGGCGTCTCCCCGGTAGGAGTCCGATGCGTGGTCCGATACGCCCAAAGGACATTCTCAAGTTCCTCGACCCAAGCTTGCCCCGTCCGTCCGATCCGTGCTTTGATACCTTGGAGGATTGTCCGATTTGTGACCTCGGCCTCGCCGTTGGTTTGGGGATGCGACACGGACGTGAACCGATGTTCGATCCCGAACTCCTCGCAGAAGTCTCGGAAATGCTTGTTATCAAACTGTCGACCGTTATCCGAGATGAGGACCCGAGGTACCCCAAATCGGACAATGATGTTCTTCTTTACGAACTTTCGGACTTGCGCCTCCGTGATGGTGGCCAGTGGCTCTGCCTCCACCCACTTGGTGAAGTAGTCGATGGCGACAATCAAAAATTTCCGCTGGGCCGAAGCGATGGGGAATGGTCCGAGGATATCCATTCCCCACTGTGCAAAGAAACAGGGGGCGGTGATCGGCGCCAAGGGAACAGAGGGGACTCTCTGGATGTTGGCGTGGCGCTGGCAGGCGTCGCATTTCCGTACGTGATCCTTTGAGTCTTCCAATAAGGTCGGCCAATAGTAGCCTTGCCTCATGATCTTATGTGCCAGGGACCTAGCCCCTAGGTGCGATCCGCAGATGCCTTCGTGGACTTCGCTGAGGGCGTAAGCCGCTTCCGAAGGGCGGAGGCACCTTAAGAGGGGGGCGGTGAACGAGGTCCGATATAGCCTCCCTTCGTAGAGTGCGTAGTGGGCGGACTTCATAACAAGTCGCCGAGCTTGATCTTCATCTTCGGGGAGGATCCCTTCGGCGAGGTAAGCTACAAGCGGGTCCATCCAAGATGGTTCCGGATCAATTGCCATCACCGCTTCAGCCTCGCCGATGCTCGGGGCATCTAGGGTCTCCAGGTATATCGCCCTTGACAAGTTGTGTGCCTCAGCGCCCACCAAGCGGGACAACCTGTCGGCCCTAGCATTTTCGCTCCTTGGGACCTGCTGAATGTCAATACTGCCGAGGTCGGGAATGAGTGCTTGCACCTTCCGGACGTAGCTCTGTATGGTCGGGCTCCGTGCCTCGAACTCCCCTCGAACCTGCCCGACCACCAGCTGGGAGTCGGTGAAGACCTTCAGACGCCGGATGCCGAGCTCCTTGGCGAGTTTGAGTCCCGTGACTAGGGCCTCGTACTCCGCCTCATCGTTGGTCACTGAAAATCCGAACCTCAAGGCATACTCGGCTATCACTCCATCGGGATTGGTAAGGACCAGCCCAGCCCCTCCACCTTCAGGGTTCGACGACCCGTCAATGTGGAGCGTCCAGATCGGGAGATCGAGGCTGGGTGTTTCCGGCGGCCTAGGTTCCGCCTCCTGCACAGTGCACTCAGCGAGAAAGTCCGCGAGCACCTGGGCCTTGATGGCGGGCCGGGGCTGGTAGCGGATGTCGAACTCACCAAGTTCTACTGCCCACTTCACCAGCCGTCCCGCATTCTCAGGATTGCTGAGGATCTGCCGCAGTGGTTGATCGGTCAAAAGGGTGACAGAATGAGCCTGGAAATAGGGGCGAAGCCTCCTGGTCACAGTCAGCAGCGCGAAGGCGATCTTTTCAGCCTTCGTGTACCGCGTCTCGGCATCCCGGAGGACTCGGCTGGTGTAGTACACGGGCTTCTGAAGTTTTGCCTCTTCCCGAACCAGTACTGCGCTGACTGCGGTTGGGGAGACCGCCAGGTAAAGGTAGAGCATCTCCCCCTCTTGCGGCTTGGACAGCAGGGGAGGAGACGCCATGTACTCCTTGAGCTGGTCGAACGCCACTTGACATTCAGCCGTCCAGATGAAGTCTTTCGGGCGCTTCAACACCTTGAAGAACGGTTGGCAGCGTTCGGCCGATTTTGCCACAAATCGTCCGAGCGCGGCGACCCTTCCAGCGAGCTCCTGAACCTCCTTCACTTTGGTCGGAGGGGACATATCTTGGATGGCCTTGATTTTGTCCGGGTTGGCCTCGATCCCCCGCTGGTTGACAATGAAGCCGAGGAACCTCCCGGCCGAAGCACCAAAGGCGCACTTCGCTGGGTTTAGCTTCATACGAAACTTCCGCAAGGTGGCGAAGGTCTCCTCCAGATCCGCAATGTGCTGATCCGCATGGCGGCTCTTTACCAGCATATCGTCCACGTACACCTCCATGTTCCGGCCGATCTGCTCCTTGAAGATTTTATTGACGAGGCGCTGGTAAGTAGCGCCAGCGTTCTTCAGACCGAAGGGCATTACCTTGTAACAGTACAGCCCCCTGTCTGTTATGAAGGCCGTTTTCTCCTCGTCCTGTGGAGCCATCATTATTTGGTTGTAGCCGGAGAAGGCGTCCATGAAAGACAGCAGCTGATATCCGGAAGTCGCGTCGACCAGTTGGTCTATTCGCGGAAGCGGAAAGCTATCCTTGGGGCACGCCTTGTTCAGGTCGGTGTAGTCGACGCACATCCTCCACTTCCCGCTCGCCTTCCGGACAAGTACGACGTTTGCCAGCCACTCGGGGTAGCTCACTTCCCTTATGAAACCTGCCTCCAAGAGTTTGTCTACCTCCTGGTCGACCACCCGGATCCGATCCGGGGCACAGTGTCTCTTCTTTTGCTTTACTGGTCGGTGGGTCGGGTCGACGTTGAGGGCGTGAGAAATGACCTCCGGGTCGATCCCAGGTACATCGGCCGCCGACCAGGCAAACACATCAGTATTGGCTCGGAGGAATTCCACTAACCGGAGCCGAGCTTCCAAGTCGAGGTTGGCACCGACCCGGACCGTGCGGTCCGGGCGGCCTTCTTCGAGGGGAACCTCGATTACGCCCTCGGCCGGCTCCCCGTGCCGCAAGGCCACTTCGTCTCTGGCATCAAGGGACTCGACGCTTAGGGCCTCCATGGGCTTCTTCCCTTTGAGAGTTGCTAGGAAACACTGCCGTGCGGTTGGTTGGTCACCTCAGACCTCTCCAATCTCGGCCGCCGTGGGGAACCGCATGAGCAAATGGTAGGTAGAAACCACCGCGCGAAGGGCGTTCAGTCCGGGTCGTCCGAGGATAGCGTTGTAGGCCGAGGGGACACGGACGACCAAGAACCCGAGTCGCACCGTGGCTTCTGCGGGTGCAACGCCCGCAGTCACAGGCAGCTCAATGACACCTTCGGCCGAGATAGCGTCTCCAGTGAATCCTATGAGGGGGGTGGATGTTTTGTGCAACAATTGTCGGGACAAGCTCATCTTTTGGAAGGCCTCGTAATACAAAATATCAGCTGAGCTTCCACTATCCACAAGAACACGCCTTACATCATAGTTCGCCATAGTGAGAGAGATCACCATGGCGTCATCGTGGGGAGTCTGAACCCCCTTTACATCTTCATCACAAAAAGTGATTACATTTCCGACCCGCTGCCTCTTCGCGACGGCCACTCCTGATGCTCCCGCCGAGCCCCCTGCGTTCCTCACGGGCCGAGAGCAGCCCCCAGTGATGGTGTGGATCACTCCCGCAACGGGTCGATTCTGTTCCCGAGGCTCCTGAGGGGCCGGGTCGGCCGGACGCGGGTCTGCCGGGGGACGTCGGTCGTTTACATATCGACCGAGACGCCCTCGGCGAATGAGAGCCTCGATCTCGTCCCGAAGCTGGAAGCAGTCTTCGGTATCGTGGCCGTGGTCTCGGTGGTACTCACAGTACGCCCGAGAAGGCCTCCTCCCAGGGATCTTCTTCATCTGCCTCGGGACCGGGAGGTCCTCCCGCCCCTTGACCTCCATGAGGATCTGGGCCCGGGGGGCCAGGAGTGGGGTGTACCGGTTGAAGCGTCGGTGCGGAGAACGAGGGCGTGTGGCGCCGTGGTTCCTTGCTGGTGACGGGCTTCTGCACCGGCGTTGAGGCGTCGGGCTCCTCCTCTGGGGTGCCTCTTTTCGCCTTTTCTTCCCGGGCTTTAGAGGGGCCTCGGCGGCCTCCTTGTTCCGGTGGGATGCTGCCTCCTCGGCGTCTGCATACTGGTTTGCCCGAGATAACAGCTCCGGAAAGCTCCGCGGCAGGCGTTTGTCTAGGGAGAAGGTGAGTCTGCCCTTCCGGAAGCCACGCTTCAGGGCTGAGAGAGCCACTTCCTGGCTCAGGTTCCGGACCTCCAGTGTAGCCTTGTTGAAGCGGGTGAGATAATCCCGCAGGCTTTCTCCCTCGTTTTGCCGGACATCAAAGAGGGAGTCGGAGACCAGTCGCCGCCTGCTACTGACGGCGAAATGGCTGATGAAGAAGCGGGTGAACTGGTCGAAGGACTGGATGGAGTTAGCCTCCAGGCCGGTGAACCATGCCCTTGCCGGGCCACGGAGGGTCGCCGGGAAGGCCTTGCAGAGGAGCGGATCCGATGCTCCATGGAGGAGCATAAGAGTCCTGAAACTCTCCACGTGGTCCCGCGGGTCCGCCGCCCCGTCGTAGGGTTCGATCGCCGGCATTTTGAACCCCGGCGGGTTCGGGGTCCGCAGGATCCTCGAGGCAAGCGCCGGCTGGGAGGAGATCTCCAAGTCAGCGAAGGGATCTTTGGAGTGGCCCTTCAGGACCTGGAGTTGTCTGTGGAGATCGTCCACCCGCCGGTCCAGGGAGCGCGACCGGTGGGTGGGGGACAAGGAGCGGCGCGAGGGGGACCGACTGGAGTGCGGGCCCCTCGAGGACTGGGGTGTCTGAGAACGCGCCCGGGTCCGCCTCTCGTACCCCGCACAGCTCCGATGAGAAGGTCCTGGCAGAATGGACCGCACTCGAGAATCCTCCTCGCGCCGGCGCTCCTCTCCATGGGAGAGGAAGGAGCGCGGGTTGTGAGGAAGAGGCGAGTGCTCGGGGGGCAACGGCTCCTGAGCCCGTTGCGGCACCCGAGAGATCACACCCTGCAGATTCTGCACTGCCTCTGCGAGGGTGCGAACCTGCTGGGCTAGCTGGTCGAACTGAGCAGCTTCGACCGTCTGAATGGGAGAAGGGGCGGTGGAGTGCTGCTGAGAGTGCGTTGGGGACGCAGCAGCCTCCCGGCCGGAGGCGCGGGAGGCTCCGCGACCGGAAGCATTGGAAGCTCCACGACCACCTCGCCGTGCCATTACGATCGTTCTAAGATTCGGCCCTTCCTCTAGCGCCAACTGTTGCTGGTGGTCCAAACCGAGAACGATTGGCACTGCGGTGTGAACGGGGTTCCGTCTGAGTTGTCTTGGTTGGTGTTGGTTGCGCTCCACCTTCCGCCAAGAAACCTGCAAACAAGCCTTGCACCACCACCAGGGTGGTGATGGCCCTCCGACGGTCAAGTCAGAGGAGATTGGAGGAGGAGGAGAGGTAATAATCGCAAGTAAGAGAGTGCTCTGGGAGATATTGCTCACCTCCCCCCCTTTCTCCCCCCAGCCGCATATATACCTGGCTGGGGGGTCTCTCAGGGGGGTTCGTTATCGTGGGGCACGATGGTGTGGCCACTGACACGGCCGTTACAGGGCGTCGTGGAGCAGCGCCGGGTACGGCCACGTCAGGGCATAGTGGGGCTCCGCTTTGTACGGCTGATGCAGGAGATCGTGGAGCAGCATCGGATACAGCCGTTGCAGGGAGTAGTGGAGCAGGAGGCCGCGGCGTGCCTCTGGGGAATAGCCTGTCGTTATCAAGAGATCTCCGACTCGGGGTCGGAGCGCTGGATCAAGGGGCAGCCGACTCGGGGTCGGGCTGCGGAGCCGAGGATATCCGACTCGGGGTCGGATTGCTGGATCAAAGGGCAGCCGTAGTCTTCCTGGGCGCGCGTGCCGGTCACGTGGGGCATGGCGGCTTAGTTCCCCCGTAACAACCATCTTCTTCTTTTCTAGAAGAATCTCCATTAGTTTCATCAAAAACAACATGAATGGATTCTTCAACAACGAGAGTTCTCTTGTTGAAGACCCTGTATGCTCTACTAGATGAGGAATAACCTAAGAAGATCCCCTCATCTGATTTAGCACTAAATTTACTGAGATTGTCCTTTCCATTATTCAAAATAAAGCATCGACAACCGAAAACATGAAAATAACTTATATTTGGTTTCTTACCTTTTATCAATTCATACGGTGTTTTCTTTAAGATGGATCTAACTAAAGCACGATTTAAGATATAACATGAGGTATTTATTGCTTCAGCCCAGAAATACTTTGGTAGATCCGATTCGCACAACATGGTACGACCCATATCTGCTAGTGTGCGATTCTTCCTTTCTACCACCCCATTTTGTTGGGGTGTCCTAGGTGCCGAGAAATTGTGATTGATACCATTTTCGTCACAAAACTTTTCAAAGTGTTGATTTTCAAACTCGGTACCATGATCACTCCTAATTGCTTTTAGTTTAAGATTGAGTTCATTCGAAACCTTATTATGAAACTTGACAAAAGCGAGAAAGGACTCATCTTTGTGTGCAAGAAATGAAACCCATGTAAAACGTGAAAAATCATCAACAATGACAAGACCAAATTTCTTACCCCCTAGACTAGCAGTTCTAGTGGGTCCAAACAAATCCATGTGAATTAGTTCTAAGGATTTTGATGTTGAGACTATGTTCTTAGACTTGAAAGAACTTCTTGTTTGTTTCCCTAATTGACATGCCGCACAAATTTTATTCTTTTCAAAGTCTATTTTTGGTAGTCCTTTGACTAGATCCTTTGTGATCAATTTAGAGATTAAATCCATGCTAGCATGCCCTAACCTACGATGCCATAACCAACTAGTCTCATTGACTTTGGGATTCATGGCTACAAGACATTGGCCATCCCTCATGGTGAGATCATCAAGATCTACCATGTAAACGTTTCCATGCCTATGTCCTGTGAGTATGATCTCATTATCAATTGGACTATTAATTATGCATAGTGATGATTCAAATGACACTTTAAAGCCCTTGTCACAAAATTGACTTATACTTAATAAATTATGTTTTAGTCCATTAACTAACAATACATTATCTATAAATGAGGAGGGTGATATGGAGATTTTACCAACACCAATAATTCGACCTTTAGCATTGTCTCCAAATGTGACTACTCCTCCTTCTTTTGATTCCAAGGTGACGAAGAGACTCTTGTCACCGGTCATATGCCTTGAGCAACCACTATCAAGATACCACATTCTCTTTTTATTTCCGGCTGCAAGGCATATCTGCAAAATGATCATGTGAAGCTCTTAGGTACCCAAGTTTTCTTGGGTCCTTCGTGGTTAGTGTAGTTGACTCCCTTAGGCACCCATACTTTAGTTATGTTTTTAGCTTTTACAAATGTACCCTTGTTAGTTTGGATTTTTCTTTGAATACAAGAGTAGGCTTTATGTCCGTTCTTTCCACAAAGAAAGCATGTTGGTTTTTCAGTTTTTACGTCTTTTGCTTTTACAAAGAAATTCTTTAGATACTTTTGTTGCTTATTAGTTTTATATCCTAATCCAGCTTTATTGAAAACAGCTCTTTGATTTGAAAGAATAAGATTTAATTTTTCAGAGCTTTGTGTGAATTTTTCAACAATTGGCTTGTACTTATGTACCTCATTCTTAAGATTCAAATTTTCTTTAACTAGTTCTTTCATATCTTTTTTAAGAGATTCAACAGTTTGCGCAAGTGAGGTATTACTATTGAGTAGGAAATTTACTTTTAGATTTAATTCCTTGATTAGTGTTTTTGCCTTTTCATTTTCAGTGCTAAGTCTTGAATTTTCGATTTTTAGGTTAGTAGTGTTCATATTTTTAACGCTCTCCTTTTCAATGAATAGGTTTTCAATATTTTTCTTTAGTTTTTGATTTGAGGCTTTTAATTCTTTATTCTTTGCTCCTAACATACTACAATCACCCATAAGTTCTTGAAAAGCATCATATAATTCTTCTAAAGTAAAATTTATAGTTGGGTTTTGACATACCTCGTCATCTTCGAGCGCCATGAAGCATAGATTGGCGGTCTCTTCCTTCTCTTCCTCGGAGGATGATGTGTCACTGTCATCCCATGTTGCCTTCAATGCCTTTTTCTTCTTCTTTCCAAAATGCTTCTTTTGTTGTGGGCATTCGGAACGAATATGTCCCGGTCTCTTGCAGTCATAGCATACGATTGGGTCTCTTTCTTTTTCTTTTTCTTTTTCTCAATCATTTCTCCCTCCAAATTTCTTTCTTGGGAATGGTTTCTTTCTTCTCATGAACTTTTTAAATTTCCTTACTATCAAACCCAAGTCCTCATCTTGACTTTCTTCTTCACTCTCACTGCTCTCTTCTTCACATACACTTGAGGTAGCCTTGAGTGCGATTGTTTTTTTCTTTGGCAACTCTTCTTCATGCTGCTTCATCGTGAGCTCATGCGTCATCAATGAGCCCAAGAGTTGTTCTAGCCCCAAGGTGTTGAGGTCTTTGGCTTCTACAATCGCCGTGACCTTTGCTTCCCATGCTTTTGGCAGTAACCTGAGAATTTTACTCACAAGTTCGGGGTTAGTGTAAGATTTGCCCAAGCTTTTTAGACCATTAATAATTTCGGTAAAACGTGTAAACATGCATGTGATGGTTTCATTAGGTTCCATCTTAAACAATTCATACTTGTGAACTAGAATGTTCACTTTGGACTCTTTGACTTGATTTGTACCCTCGTGGGTAACTTCAAGCCTATCCCATATTTCCTTAGCGGAACTGCATGTAGAGACTCTATTGAACTCATTTACATCTAGAGAACAAAATAATGAGTTCATGGCTCTAGAATTGAGTTGAGCCATCCTATCATCATTCTCATCCCAATCCTCCTCAGGTTTGGGAACTCGAATGCCATTCACCACGTGTGATGGTTCTTGTGGTCCCTTGACTATAACCCTCCACAAGGCATAGTCTTGTGCTTGAATGAAAATTCTCATTCTCGTCTTCCAATAGGTATAATTTGTCCCATTGAAGAGTGGAGGTCTATTGGTTGCTTGCCCCTCGGCAGGAACATTGTTAAAGGGTGTTGCCATATAGATCTTTGGCTAAGACGGTTAGGTCTTTCAAGAAATATACAGAGCACCTGCTCTGATACCACCTGTTGCCCAGAGATGGTCACCCAAGAGGGGGGTGAATTGGGTGTTTTAAAAATTTTTTACCTAATTAAAAATAAAACACACAAATATATGAACTAAAATAAAGATAAAGAGATAAGAAGAGACAACCACAAACACACGGTTTTATAGTGGTTCGGAGCCTTCACCGCTCCTACATCCACTCCCCAAAGCGCCTTTGGGAATTTCCACTATAATCCAAGATTACAGTACGGTAGTTTTGCGAGTTCACTACCCAACTCGTTGTTTTACACCGGGCTCACAACAAACCCTAAAACCCCCAATTTCTCTTAGGCTTGGGACGCCTTTCTCTTGTTCCAAGTCCCTTGACTGGAACAAGCACCACAATAAAAGAGTTTACAAAAGGAAATAAAAGCTCTAAGAAGCAAATATAACAATTATGAATAATGTAACCCGGAAGAATCCTTTTGCCGTTGGAAGCGTGGAAAATGTTGATTCTTTCGAGGTGGAGCGCGTAGGGTTGAGTGTGAGCTTCGAATCCCGAGCGCACAAGAGTGGTTGAGCTTGAAATCGCTTGGGAGACTTGAGAATACTTGATTTCCTTCCTTGAATGCACTCACTCCCTTGAGCTTTTCTTTCTAACTTCTCTCTTGAATGATCTAGCTTTTTGGTTGGTGAAGAGTTGTTGAGAACCACTTAAGAGGTCCCTTTTTATAGCCCAAAAAGCAAATATAGCCGTTAGAAATAAAAAGAGAAGGATTTGAAATTCAAACCAAATCTGAAAAGCTGTCAGTCGCGTCCCAGGCGCTCCGGGGACGTCTCCGCTACAACGAGGGACGTCTCGCCTACAGGATTTTACTTTTTTATGTTGTCTGGGGTCGACTCGGCACTTTACGGGGACGTCTCGGCTTGTCTGCACTTTTTGAGTGGGGACGACTCCGCTGCCTTGGGGACGACTCTGCTTCTTTATCTCCGAAAGACATGTCCTCTGGAATTTTCTGAGAGAGTCGACTCCGCTCTTTCAGGGGACGTCTCGGCTCGTCTGTATTTTATGCATGGGGACGGCTCCGCTGTCTCAGGGTCGACTCCGCTGCCTTATCACCGAAAAAACCATTCTCTGGAAAACCCTGAGAGAGCCGTCTCGGCTATCTTGGGGACGACTCGGGAACTCTCCTTTTTACCTGCGGGGACGACTCGGCGTACAGTGGGGACGTCTCGCGCATATCTCTTGAAAACTGCCTTTCTGCCGCAACTGAGAGAGTCGACTCCGCTACTGAGAGAGTCGACTCCGCTAACGCGGGGACGACTCGGCAGGTGCCGGGGACGTCTCCAAGTGTGCCAGTTCTTCCTGTTTGTGCCAAAGACGTCTCTGAAACTATCAGGAGACGTCTCGGCTGTCCCTGAACTTTTTCATTAACTCAAAATATTCTTCAATGAATTCATAAAAATTATGGAAACTTGCCTAGACATTTCTCAACAATATTCTAGATAAAACACATGAATTTCTTAATTAAATTGTTAAGATATAATGGAATTATGCTCTAGTGTTTTGTATTCATCAAAATCCATTAGGGGGTCAACAAATGGGTATATTAATTAGGAGGTGTATGTAGAACAACCTCCTGATTTTGAAAATCATCAATACCCCAATCATGTTTATAAACAAAACAAAGCACTTTATGGTCTGAAACAAGCTCCTAGAGCATGGTATGAAAGACTTAGCAAATTTCTATTAGACCATGAATTCTCTAGAGGGAACGTTGATACAACACTGTTTTTAAAGAAGAAAAACAAAGATATGTTAGTAGTTCAGATTTATGTAGATGATATTATTTTCGGTGTTACTAACAATCGCCTCTGCGAAAAATTTGCTGACTTAATGCAGAGTGAATTTGAAATGAGCATGATGGGAGAGCTGAACTATTTTCTCGGGCTCCAAATCAAACATTCTAAAGAAGGCATCTTCATCTGTCAAGCAAAATACATCAAGGAGATGCTTAAGAAGTTTGATATGGAAGGAAACAAGTCAATCAGTACACCCATGAGTTCATCATGCAAACTAGACAAAGATGAATCAGGTAAATCAGTAGATCAAAAGATGTATAGAGGTATGATAAGATCTTTATTATATCTAACTACAAGTAGACCTGATATCATATTTAGTGTATGCATGTGTGCTAGATATCAATCTAATCCTAAGGAATCACATTTAATTGCTGTTAAGAGAATCTTTAAATACCTAATAGGAACAAAAAACATAGGTTTATGTTACTCTAAAGAATCAAGCATAAACTTAATAGGGTACACTGATTCAGACTTCGCTGGTTGTAAACTTGATAGAAAAAGCACCAGTGGGTCATATCAATTCTTAGGAGAAAACTTATGTCAGGATCAAGCGCTACCATTACACCAAAACCGACCGGTGTTAGTGAAGGCGCAACTCTATTTTCTTAAACCCCACCAAAGGCAGCGCCACGAGTCGACTCCGACCAAGGCCTCGCCCAACCCCGGACTCCGACCTGGCCTCGCCATGGGTTCAGGGACCCTCGGTATGACCCACCTACTAACCAGGCCATCGCCGTTGGCAGGCGGCAGGACATGCTGACAGTGACCCTCCCTGTGCTGCTCAGGGACCCCGCGGGTATGGCCCGCACAGCGGCCGAGTATGTCCAACATTTCCCCCCCAACGCGATGCCTGGGTTTCGAACTCGAGACTTCTGGCTCTGATACCAATTTTCAAGATCAAGCGCTACCATTACACCAAAACCGACCGGTGTTAGTGAAGGCGCAACTCTATTTCCTTAAACCCCACCTGAGGATGATAGTGGTATTTTGATGATTAATACAATAATCAAGAGTATGTTACAAGTTAATTCGATACATCATTTATAAGTCTGTTACTCTCAGTATATTGGTATAATAAGATAAAGATGCATTTCATTATTTATATGGATGAATCTAACCTTGAGTTGCAGCAAAGTGTGGATTGAGTCGACCCCAAGGTTGATTGGGTTGACCCCGGCACATCAAGAAAGCATCTGGCACACTTCTGCAAAAATGGCACGGATGAACTGTAGTTGGGTCGACCCAAGGAAAGGATGAGTCGACCCAAACCTCAAGCCTCTCAAGCCTCAAGAAAACAGTTCTCTAGAAACACTGAGAGGGTGGACCCAAGAGGAAGTTGAGTCGACCCAAACTTGAGTCGACCCAAACACTGAGAGGGTCGACCCAAAGGCAATGACATTCAAAATAGGTTCTCTGGAAACCCTGAGAGGGTCGACCCAAGTGGAAGTTGAGTCGACCCAACTGAACCTTGAGTCGACCCAAAAAGATGTTGAGTCGACCCAAGTGAAAGAAGGCTGAATTGCAAGGTTCTGTGGTTCTGAGAGGGTCGACCCAAGGAAAGGTTGAGTCGACCCAAGTGAAAGTTGGGTCGACCCCAGTAAAAGTTGAGTCGACCCTTCAGCACGGGCAGAAGCATAACGGCTAGTTCTGCAGAAGTACTTTTTGACCTTCCAACAGTGAGTAACGGCTAGTTTTTGAATTCTAACCATTGGGGCTTGTCCAATGGATGAAGAAAACTATTTAAAGTGGCACTATTCATCAGAGAAAACATCCTTTTGCAAAATATCAAAGAGTACACAAGAAAGACAAGTGCCCTAATCTTCTTCATCCAAGTGCTTCATTCAAGAGTCAAAAGAAAGTGGTTGAGCAGATTCCAAGAGTCATTAAGAGCTCCATCCACCCTTGAAGAGTGAAGCATCCTTGACAAAGAAGAGAGAAGTCTCATCAAGCGATAACTATTCTCTAAACTCTTCTTTGTAGATTATAATTGTTATATTTGCTCATCTAGGAGCTTAAATCTTCTTACTTCTTTTATTAATCACCTTGTAAAGGTTTGTTGGTAAGCCCGTAAAACCAACGGTGTAGGTTTATAGGTAAACCCGTAAAATCAATTGTAAAGGTTCGTTGATGAGCCCGAAAAATCAGCATAGGTTCGTTGGTGAGCCCGTAAAATCAACATAAGTTTTTGGTGAACCCGGAAAACCAAAGTGTAAAGGTTTTTGGATTGTGAGCCCGGAAAACAATCCAACTGTAATCCGCGGGATTATAGTGAATTCCCAAGGGGTCGCTTGGGAAGTGGACGTAGGTGCTTAGGAGAGCACCGAACCACTATACTTCTTGTGTGTTTGTATTGTGCTTTGTTAAATTTCACTAACTCATCAATTGACATAAGTAAGATAGTTAAAAATTAAGAGAAACCAATTCACCCCCCCCCCCTCTTGGCTTGTCACCTTGGGCAACAAGTGGTATCAGAGCAAGGTGCTCCAATAGTATTTGTTGATCTCACAATCAAGAGTTAAAGATCATGACAACCCAAGTGGGATGTTCTATGAGTGAGGGGCAATCCACAAATAGACCTCCTCTATTTAATGGCACAAATTACACATACTGGAAAGCTAGGATGAGGATATTCATTCAAGCTCTAGACTATGAATTGTGGTATATTATTACTAGAGGACCTCACACACCCACAATTAGTATAGAGGGCACTATCATACCCAAACCAGAAATGGATTGGAATGAAAGTAATAGAAGATTAGCACAATTAAATGCTAAAGCGATTAATGTACTTTACTGTTCATTAGATGTAAGTGAATTCAATAGAATATCTACATGCATCTCTGCAAAAGAAATTTGGGACAAACTTGAGGTCACACATGAAGGAACTAATCAAGTTAAGGAGTCAAAAATAAACATATTAGTACATAAGTATGAATTGTTTAAAATGGAATCCACTGAGTCCATAACTGATATGTTTACTCGTTTTACTGAAATTATAAATGGGCTAAAGAGTTTAGGAAAGTCTTATACTAACTCTGAATTGGTGCGAAAAATTCTCAGGTCTCTACCAAGAGTTTGGGAGGCCAAGGTAACTGCAATTCAGGAAGCAAAAGACCTCAATACACTGCAATTAGAGGAACTTCTAGGATCACTCATGACCCATGAGTTGACCATGAGGCAAAATTCAGAAGATGAGGTCAAGAGAAGAAAGGTCTACCACTCCAAAACAACAAACTGAGTCGGAAGAATCTGATGATGATGATGAATTTGATGAAGAAGGAATGGCTATGCTTGGAAGAAAATTCAGAAAATTTATGAGAGGTAAGAATAGATTTCATAAAAAGAAACCCTTCTTCAAAGGTAGCTCAAGCAAAGAAAAGGGTAAGGACAAAGAAAAGAAAAAATAAACACCTATTTGTTATGAGTGTAACAAACCCGGGCATTATAAGATAGATTGCCCGGAATTAAAGTGGATGGCAAGAAAACTTAAAAAGAAGAACTTCATGGCTGAATGGAGTGAAAGTGAGGCGTCAAGTTCGAAAGAGGAAGATCATCAAGAGACGGCCCAAATATGCCATATGGCCAATGACGATGAGGGGTGTCTTGCAGCTAATAAAGTGGATAAACGATGGTATGTAGATAGCGGCTGTTCAAGACACATGACCGGTGACGTAGACCAATTTATCACCTTGGAATCTAAGAAGGGTGGAGTAGTAACCTATGGAGACAATGGAAAAGGGTATATCATTGAAAAGGATAAAATTTTCATTACTTCATCTACCTTCATAGAAAATGTCTTATTAGTTAATGGTTTGAAACATAACCTACTTAGCATAAGTCAATTTTGTGATAAAGGGTTTAAAGTCACATTTGAAGCATCAGTATGCATAATCACAAATCCTAAAGATAATAGCATTGTACTTATAGGACAAAGGCAAAGAAATATTTACATGGTAGATCTTCATGAATTAGGCAAGAAAAATGGATTATGTTTAATTACTAATGAAGAAAAGAAAAATGAAACAAGTTGGCTTTGGCATCGAAGACTAGGACATGCTAGTATGGAATTAATATCAAAACTAGTCAAGAAGGAATTAATAAAAGATGTGCCAAAATTGATCTTTGAAAAGGACAAAATTTGTGGACCATGCTCATTAGGAAAACAAACAAAATCATCATTCAAATCAAAGAATATAGTATCAACAACTAGGCCTTTTGAACTCATACATATGGATCTATTTGGACCCATTAGAACTGCGAGTCTAGGAGGGAAGAAGTATGGACTAGTTATAGTAGATGATTTTTCAAGATATACATGGGTTTCATTTTTGGCACATAAGAATGAAGCATTTTTAGAATTCTTGAAACATTATAATTATATCAATGAAAAGAAGCTCACCTTAATAGCAATTCGAAGTGATCATGGAACTGAATTTGAAAATCAACACTTTGAAGAATTTTGTAATGAAAACGGTATCTCACATCAATTTTCAGCACCTAGAACGCCTCAACAAAATGAGGTTGTTGAAAGGAAAAACAGGACCTTGGCAGAAATGGCACGCACGATGTTGTGCGAGTCACATCTTCCAAAGTACTTTTGGGCTGAAGCTATAAGCACTGCTTGCCATATTCTAAATCGGATTTTAATACGACCTATAACCAAGAAAACTCCTTATGAACTTTGGAAGAATAAGAAACCAACCGCTAAATATCTTAGAGTATTTGGATGTAGATGTTTCATTTTAAACAATGGCAAGGAGGATCTAAGTAAATTTGATGCCAAGTCAGATGAAGGTATCTTCTTAGGATACTCCACATCTAGCAGGGCATACAGAGTGTTCAATAAAAGAACTCTTGTAGTCGAAGAGTCAGTTAATATCATATTTGATGAGTCTGATAGTGAGTCTGCTAGGAAAAAAATATGATGATGATGCAGGAATTATTAACTTTGAAAAGTTGAATCTTGATGACGTGCCAATTCAAGATAAGAGAAATGATTGCGTGCCACCACAATCTCAAAATTTGCCAAAGGAATGGAGGTATGCATATGGTCACCCTAAAGACTTAATCATTGGTGATCCATCTCAAGGGGTAAGAACTCGATCCTCTCTTAGAAATTTAAATGATTATCTTACTTTTGTTTCACAGTTAGAACCTAAGACTTATGAAGAAGCTGAAAAAGATACCAATTGGATAAATGCTATGCAAGAAGAATTAAATCAATTCAAAAGAAGTAATGTATGGACATTAACTGAAAGACCAAAGCATAACTTTGTAATTGGAACAAAATGGATCTTTAGAAATAAATTAGATAAAAATGGATTAGTTATAAGAAATAAAGCTAGACTTGTAGCTAAGGGATACAATCAAGAAGAAGGGATAGATTTTGATGAAACATTTGCTCCTGTAGCTAGATTAGAGGCTATTAGATTACTTCTAGCTTTTGCATGTTTTATGGATTTCAAATTGTATCAAATGGATGTAAAAAGTGCATTCTTAAACGGTTTTATAGAGGAAGAAGTATATGTAGAGCAACCTCCTGGTTTTGAGAATCATGAATTGCCAAATCATGTGTTTAGATTACATAAGGCATTATATGGATTGAAGCAAGCACCTAGAGCTTGGTATGATCGATTAAGTAAATTTCTACTAAATAATAACTTCAGTAGAGGAAATGTAGATAAAACACTTTTTCTCGAAAGAAAGGACGAAAATCTGCTAGTGGTACAAATATATGTAGATGACATAATCTTTGGTGCCACAATTGATAATCTTTGCAAAGAGTTTGCTGATTTAATGCACTGAGAATTCGAAATGAGTTTAATGGGAGAACTAAGTTTCTTTCTAGGATTACAAATCAAACAAACTAAAGAAGGTATCTTCATTCATCAAACTAAGTATACAAAGAAAATACTAAAGAAGTTTGGGAATGAAAATCACAAGGGAGGAGGCACTCCAATGAATCCTACTAGTAAGCTAGACAAAGATGAGAAAGGAAAGAGTATTGATATTAAGATTTATAGAGGATTAATTGGATCCTTGCTCTACCTTACTGCTAGTAGACCAGACATCGTGTTTAGTGTAGGAATATGTGCTAGATACCAATCAGATCCTAAGGAGTCACATTTAAGTGCTGTTAAAAGAATCCTTAGATATTTAAGAGGAACTACAAACATAGGATTATGGTACTCGAGAGACTCCTGTCTAGATTTGCTTGCATACTCAGATGCTGATTTTGCTGGATACAAATTAGATAGGAAGAGCACCAGTGGAACATGTCAATTTTTAGGAAATAACTTAGTATCATGGTTTAGCAAAAAGCAGAATTCAGTGGCACTGTCAACAGCTAAAGCTGAATATATAGCTGCGGGCAGTTGTTGTGCTCAAGTACTATGGCTTAAGCAACAACTAGAGGACTATGGAGTTAAGCTAGATAACATTCCTATAAAGTGTGATAATACTAGTGCCATCAACCTTACTAAAAATCCGGTTCAGCATTCTAAAGCCAAACACATTGAAATAAGATATCATTTTATTAGAGATCATGTGCAAAATGGAAACATATGTATTGAGCATGTATGTACTGAGAAACAATTAGCTGACATATTCACAAAACCCTTGAGTGAAGATAAATTTTGCACGCTTAGGAGGGAATTAGGCATATGTGATCCTTTTTATTGAAGAGATATAAAAGGGAGCAAGCAGTCTCATGATACACTCCTTCCATTTCTAAAAACCCATGAAACATGAGTCAAACTTGTCATCTATAGATTCCTTACTCATGTATCATTGTCCCAGAAAGAATTTGTAAGGATTGGAAGCAAGAAAAATTTTTAGAAGGGAAAAGGAAGAGAAAGAAAAATTTCTGAACTTGGGTCGACCCAACACAGAATAGGGTCCACCCAACGTTGAGTCGACCTAAGAAAACTCTTGAGTCGACCCAACGTCGGGACCCCACTGTTAAAAGGGGGACCCGTGAGCTATCTAGGGCACTGTTTTCACTTTGTCCTCTTCCAAAAATCCTATTCCCCACTCTCAAATCTCCTCCAATCATCTCTGTTAACCCCCTAATGGATTTTGACGAATACAAAACACTAGAGTAAAATTCCATTATATCTTAACAATTCAATTGAGAAATTCATGTGTTTTATTTAGAATATTGTTAAGAAATGTCTAGACAAGTTCCCATAATTTTTATGAATTTATTGAAGAATATTTTGAGCTAAAGAAAAAGTTCAGGGACAGCCGAGACGTCTCCTGATAGTTTCAGAGACGTCTCTGGCACAAGCAGGAAGAACTGGCACACTTGGAGACGTCCCCGGCTCCTGTCGAGTCGTCCCCGCGTTAGCGGAGTCGACTCTCTCAGTAGCGGAGTCGACTCTCTCAGTGGCGGCAGAAAGACGCTTTTCAAGGGATATGCGCGAGACGTCCCCGCTGTACGCGGAGTCGTCCCCGCAAGCAAAAAGGAGACTTTCCGAGTCGTCCCTAAGATGGCGAAGACGGCTCTCTCAGGGTTTTCCAGAGAATGGTTTTTTCGGTGATAAGGAAGCGGAGTCGACCCTGAGAAAGCGGAGTCGTCCCCACGCATAAAGTGCAGACAAGCGGAGACGTCCCCTGAAAGAGCGGAGTCGACTCTCTCAGGAAATTCCAGAGGACATGATTTTCGGAGATAAAGAAGCGGAGTCGTCCCCAAAGCAGCGGAGTCGTCCCCACTCAAAAAGCGCTAACACGCCGAGACGTCCCCGTAAAGTGCCGAGTCGACCCCAGATAAAGTAAAAAGTAAAATTCTATAGGCGAGACGTCTCTCGTTGTAGCGGAGACGTCCCCAGAGCGCCTGGGACGCGACTGACAGCTTTTCAGGTTTGATTGGAATTTCAAATCTTCTCTACTTTATCTCTAACGGCTATATTTGCTTTTTGGGCTATAAAAGGGAGCTCTTAAGTGCTTCTCAACAACTCTTAACCAACCAAAAGCAAAATCATTCAAGAGAGAAGTTAGAAAGAAAAGCTCAAGGGAGTGAGTGCATTCAAGAAAGGAAATCAAGTGCTTACAAGTCTCCCAAGCGATTTCAAGCTCAACCACTCTTGTGTGCTCGGGATTCAAAGCTCACACCCAACCCTACGCGTCCCACATCGGAAGAATCAACATCTCCCACGCTTCCAACGGCAAAAAGATTCTTCCGGGTTTCATTGTTCATAAGTGCTATATTTGCTTTCTAGAGCTTTTATATCCTTTTGTACACTCTTTTATTGTGGTGCTTGTTCCAGTCAAGGGACTTGGAACAAGGGAAAGGGCGTCCCAAGCCTAAGAGAAATTGGGGGTTTTGGGTTTGTTGTGAGCCCGGTGTAAAACAACGAGTTGGGTAGTGAACTCGCAAAACTACCGTACTGTAATCTTGGATTATAGTGGAAATTTCCAAGGCGCTTTGGGGAGTGGATGTAGGAGCGGTGAAGGCTCCGAACCACTATAAAACCGTGTGTTTGTGGTTGTCTCTTCTTATCGCTTTATCTTTGCTTTAGTTCATATATTTGTGTGTTTTATTTTTAAATTAGCCAAAAAGTTTTAAAACACCCAATTCACCCCCCTCTTGGGTGACCATCTCTGGGCAACAAGTGGTATCAGAGCCGGTGCTCTTATATTCCTTGAAAGACCTAACCGTCTTAGCCAAAGATCTAGATGGCAACACCCTTTAACAATGTTCCAGCCGAGGGGCAAGCAACCAATAGACCTCCACTCTTCAATGGGACAAATTATACCTATTGGAAGACTAGAATGAGAATCTTCATTCAAGCACAAGACTATGCCTTGTGGAGGGTTATAGTCAAGGGACCACAAGAACCATCACATGTGGTCAATGGCATTCGAGTTCCCAAACCTGAGGAGGATTGGGATGAGAATGATGATAGGATGGCTCAACTCAATTCTAGAGCCATGAACTCATTATTTTGTTCCTTAGATGTAAATGAGTTTAATAGAGTCTCCACATGTACTTCCGCTAAGGAAATATGGGATAGGCTTGAAGTTACCCACGAGGGTACAAATCAAGTCAAAGAGTCCAAAGTGAACATTCTAGTTCACAAGTATGAATTGTTTAAGATGGAACCTAGTGAAACCATCACATGCATGTTTACACGTTTTACCGAAATTATTAATGGCCCAAAAAGCTTGGGCAAATCTTACACTGACCCCGAACTTGTGAGTAAAATTCTCAGGTCACTGCCAAAAGCATGGGAAGCAAAGGTCACGGCGATTGTAGAAGCCAAAGACCTCAACACCTTGGGGCTAGAACAACTCTTGGCTCATTGATGACGCATGAGCTCACGATGAAGCAGCATGAAGAAGAGCTGCCAAAGAAAAGGACAATCGCACTCAAGGCCACCTCAAATGTATGTGAAGAAGAGAGCAGTGAGAGTGAAGAAGAAAGTCAAGATGAGGACTTGGGTTTGATAGTAAGGAAATTTAAAAAATTCATGAGAAGAAAGAAACCATTCCCAAGAAAGAAATTTGGAAGGAGAAATGATTGGGAGAAAGAAAAGGAAAAAGAAAGAGACCCAATCGTATGCTATGACTGCAAGAGACCGGGACATATTCGTTCCGAATGCCCTCAACAAAAGAAGCACTTTGGAAAGAAGAAGAAGAAGGCATTGAAGGCAACATGGGATGATAGTGACACATCATCCTCCGAAGAAGAGAAGGAAGAGACCGCCAATCTATGCTTCATGGCGTTCGAAGATGACGAGGTATGTCAAAACCCAACTATAAATTTTACTTTAGAAGAATTATATGATGCTTTTCAAGAACTTATGGGTGATTGTAGTATGTTGGGAGCAAAGAATAAAGAATTAAAAGCCTCCAATCAAAAACTAAAGGAAAACATTGGAAACCTATTAATTGAGAAGGAGAGCGTCAAAAATATGAACACTACTAACCTAGAAATCGAAAATTCAAGGCTTAGCACTGAAAATGTAAAGGCAAAAACACTAATCAAGAAATTAAATCTAAAAGTAAATTCCCTACTCAAGAATAATACCTCACTTGCGCAAACTGTTAAATCTCTTAAAAAGGATATGGAAGAACTAGTTAAAGAAAATGTGAATCTTAAGAATGAGATACATAAGTACAAGCCAATTGTTGAAAAATTCACACAAAGCTCTGAAAAATTAAATCTTATTCTTTCAAATCAAAGAGCTGTTTTCAATAAAGCCGGATTAGGATATAAAACTAATAAGCAACAAAAGTATCTAAAGAATTTCTTTGTAAAAGCAAAAGATGTAAAAACTGAAAAACCAACATGCTTTCTTTGTGGAAAGATTGGACATAAAGCCTACTCTTGTATTCAAAGAAAAATCCAAACTAACAAGAGTACATTTGTAAAAGCTAAAAACATAACTAAAATATGGGTGTCTAAAGGAACCAACTACACTAACCACGAAGGACCCAAGAAAACTTGGGTACCTAAGAGCTTCACATGATCATTTTGCAGGTATGCCTTGCAGCCGGGAATAAAAGGAGAATGTGGTATCTTGATAGTGGCTGCTCAAGGCATATGACCGGTGACAAGAGTCTCTTCGTCACCTTGGAATCGAAAGAAGGAGGGTTAGTCACATTTGGAGACAATGCTAAAGGCCGAATTATTGGTGTTGGTAAAATCTCCATATCACCCTCCTCATTTATTAAAAATGTATTGTTGGTTAATGGACTAAAACATAATTTGTTAAGTATAAGTCAATTTTGTGACAAGGAATTTAAAGTATCATTTGAATCATCACTATGCATAATTAGTAGTCCATTTGACAATGAGGTCATACTCACAGGACATAGGCATGGAAATGTTTACATGGTAGATCTTGATGATCTCACCATGAAGGATGGCCAATGTCTTGTAGCTATGAATCCCAAAGTCAATGAGACTAGTTAGTTATGGCATCGTAGGTTAGGGCATGCTAGCATGGATTTAATTTCTAAATTGATTACAAAGGATCTAGTCAAAGGACTATCGAAAATAGACTTTGAAAAGAATAAAATTTGTGCGGCATGTCAATTAGGGAAACAAACAAGAAGTTCTTTCAAGTCTAAGAACATAGTCTCAACATCAAAACCCTTAGAACTAATTCACATGGATTTGTTTGGACCCACTAGAACTGCTAGTCTAGGGGGTAAGAAATTTGGTCTTGTCATTGTTGATGATTTTTCACGTTTTACATGGGTTTCATTTCTTGCACACAAAGATGAGTCCTTTCCCGCTTTTATCAAGTTTCATAATAAGGTTTCAAATGAACTTAATCTTAAACTAAAAGCAATTAGGAGTGATCATGGTACCGAGTTTGAAAATCAACACTTTGAAAAGTTTTGTGACGAAAATGGTATCAATCACAACTTCTCGGCACCTAGGACACCCCAACAAAATGGGGTGGTAGAAAAGAAGAATCGCACACTAGCAGATATGGCTCGTACCATGTTGTGCGAATCGGATCTACCAAAGTATTTTTGGGCTGAAGCAATAAATACCTCATGTTATATTTTAAATCGTGCTTTAGTTAGATCCATCTTAAAGAAAACACCGTATGAATTGATGAAAGGTAAGAAACCAAATATAAGTTATTTTCATGTTTTCGGTTGTCGATGCTTTATTTTGAACAATGAAAAGGACAATCTCAGTAAATTTAGTGCTAAATCAGATGAGGGGATCTTCTTAGGTTATTCCTCATCTAGTAGAGCATACAGGGTCTTCAACAAGAGAACTCTCGTTGTTGAAGAATCCATTCATGTTGTGTTTGATGAAACTAATGGAGATTCTTCTAGAAAAGAAGAAGATGGTGATGCAGGTATACTTGAAGACGGGATCAAGGAATTCTCCATACAAGACAAACAACATGAGGATGAGATCAAAGAGAATACAAATCAGCAAGATGAAGAAGATCAACCTCCATCAAGAAATCAAGATCTTCCTAAAGAATGGAGGTATGCACATGGTCATCCAAAGGATCTAATCCTTGGTGATCCTTCACAAGGTATATGAACTAGATCCTCTTTAAGAAACACTAGTAATTATCTTGCTTTCGTTTCACAAATAGAGCCTAAATCACTAGAAGAAGCTGAAAAAGATGATAATTGGATGAATGTTATGCAAGAGGAATTAAACCAATTCGAAAGAAATGAAGTTTGGACTCTAATGAAAAGACCCCCTAATGTTTCAATTATAGGCACCAAATGGGTATATAGAAATAAACTAGATGAAGATGGGATAGTAATAAGAAACAAAGCTAGGCTAGTGGCCAAAGGATATAATCAGGAGGAAGGAATAGATTTTGATGAAACTTTTGCTCCTGTTGCTAGGTTAGAGGCTATTAGACTGCTTTTAGCATATGCATGCTTCATGGATTTTAAACTCTATCAAATGGATGTAAAAAGTGCATTCTTAAATGGCTACATAATGGAGGAAGTTTATGTAGGACAACCTCCAGGTTTCGAAAATCACTTACATCCAGATTATGTGTATAAATTGCATAAAGCATTGTATGGACTTAAGCAAGCTCCTAGGGCATGGTATGAAAGATTAAGTAATTTCCTAATTGAGAACAAATTTAAGAGAGGAAATGTAGACAAAACCCTCTTTATTAAAAGAAAAGGAAATGACTTATTGCTTGTACAAATTTATGTGGATGACATAATTTTTGGTGCTACTAATGATAGTCTCTGTCAAGAGTTTGCCAAGCTTATGCAGGGATAATTTGAAATGAGCATGATGGGTGAGCTCAACTTCTTCCTTGGGCTACAAATAAAACAATCAGAGGAAGGCATCTTCATCAGTCAGTCCAAATACATCAAGGAAATGCTGGAAAAATTCAAGATGAAGGATGCAAAGGAATCAGCACACCCATGGGCTCAAGTTGTAAGCTTGACAAAGATGAAAAAGGTAAAAGTATAGACTGCAAATTGTACAGAGGTATGATAGGCTCTCTACTTTACCTTACTGCTAGTAGACCAGATATATTATTCAGTGTTTGTGTGTGTGCTAGATACCAAGCATGTCCTAAGGAATCACACTTGCAAGCTGTTAAAAGAATTTTTAGATATCTAGTAGGGACATCTTATATAGGCTTATGGTATTCTAAACAATCTGATATAAATTTAACTGCTTATTCTGATGCTGATTTTGCTGGGTGCAAACTCGACAGAAAAAGCACAAGTGGCACTTGTCAATTCTTGGGTGCCAATTTGGTTTCTTGGTTTAGCAAGAAACAAAATTCAGTTGCCTTGTCACAACTGAGGCTGAGTACATTGCAGCTGGAAGCTGTTGTGCCCAAGTTCTTTGGATTAAGCAACAACTTGAAGACTTCGGTATTAAAATGGACAATGTACCAATTAAGTGTGATAATACAAGTGCAATCAACTTAACAAAAAATCCTGTCCAACACTCTAAGTCAAAGCATATAGAGATTAGGCATCATTTTATTAGGGATCATGTGCTGAAAAATGATGTGATGATTGAATATGTATGTACTGAAAATCAATTAGCTGATATCTTTACAAAGCCCCTTTGTAAAGGCAGATTCAATTTCTTAAGGAATGCTTTGAGCTTGTATGATCCTAGCAAATGAATTGAACTTGTATTGCATTGCTTTGCTACTCGAACTAGTAATCCACCTCAAGGCAAACATAAGTGAAAGCATGAATTCATCTAAACTAAATGACGAACTGGTTGACTTTTCGGAGGATGGTTACCCTCCCTTGGACTCTTCATGGAGATATTTTCAGAGCCTATTTCATAGGTATTCGAAATTTGGTCAAACGTTCCTTATTTCAATATTAATAATTCAAAAATCATTATCAAATTATTATAGGATGTATCATTGAGGGGGAGGATCACAAACAAATTCACTCTAAGTTTATCAAAAGAGATCATATTGATTGGGGTGATTAAACAAAAAAAAGGGAGAAGATAGAATACAGTCTGAAATTTTTCAGTGCCGGAGACGTCTCTGGCAAATCGCAGAGACGTCCCCCCAAGCGGAGACGTCTCACCTTAGTCGCGGAGACGTCTCGGGGACCGAATGAGGCCTTTTTAAATAGGTCGAAATCGCTCGAGCCGACTCGAGCTTTCTCCCTCATTCCCGACCAAAACGGAAAGCCCTAGCCTCCATTTGCTCTCCACCTCAAATCCTAGCCTCCATTTGCCCTAAATCACAAACCCTAGCCTCCATTTGCCCTAAATCACAAACCCTAGCCTCCATTTGCCCTAAATCACAAACCCTAGCATCCATGGCACCAAAGAAAGCTAGGACGACCCGTGGGAAGCGACCTAGAGTAGCGGGCGACGGTGAGGAATGGCGGGAAGAACCCTCCGCACCTTCTCCTCCGGTTGCTCCGCCAACCACAACGATTTCCTGTGCAAATCGCACAGTCACAACCGGTAGGTACATAGATTTTGCATTTTTAGATCATGAGGGGTTCTCTATTGGAGAGAGACTCCGAGCCCAAGGGTGGGAGCATCTTTGCACCCTCAATACCTCGACCTACCCCGGCCTTGTTAGAGAAATGTTTAGTGATATGGCTTTAGGGGACTTAGGGTTCACCGCACATGTCCGAGGGACATTAGTAGAAATTAATGAGGACATCTTATCCACTGTTTTGCAAATCCCTAGGGACGGCGAGGCTCCAACCTCACATCCCCAAAGGGAAGTAGCTCTAAACTTAATTTTAGGAAGAGAGGACTGCGGCCTCTTGATGTTGTCAACTCCCAGGACCTAAATGCAGAGATGAGACTCCTTTTAAGCATTGTCAACCGAGTCCTATTTCCTAAAACCGGTCGCTTCGATTTTGTTTCGGAGCGAGACTTAGTTATAATGCATCACATCCTACTAGGGATCCCTCTAAACCTTCCTAGACTCATGCTAAATTACATTGCCCTATGTCATAGGTATTCTAGATTTAGTATACCCTATGGCATGATCTTTACCTTAATCTTCAAACACTTCAAGGTTTTCATTCCATCAAATGAACCTGCAAAGCCCTTAAGAAACACCGACTATTACAATGAGGGCTCAATGAGAAGAATGGAATTTCACAAGATAGATGGGTCTTGGGTCAAGGTTCCAAAAAGAAAAGGACAAACCATAGAGGCTGAGATCCCACATCATGAGTCTGACCATCACTCTCCTCCACCTAGCAACATGGACATCCCTGATATTCCCTCCAGCTCAGCTGGACCTTCCACATCCATGCCACCACCTCCTCCAGTCAGTGGGCCCTCCTTCCTATCAGAGGAGCAGATGCACACCTTAGCATCTGTTATTTGTCAGCAGATGAGGGAGGAGATGAGATCCATGATGTCTGCAGAGCTGGCCCCCATCAGACAAGAGCTGCAGGAAATTAAGGCTCAAATTGAAGCCCAAGAGCAACAAATAGTTGGGGTGGGTGCCACCCAAACCTGCAGATCATTAGAGCTCAAGGACAGCTTGAAGGCCATTTCCAAGAGCCTCAAAGAGTTGACAAAGCCAGATGGCAATGTGGGCACCTTAGTTGCCCAACATAGAGGCAGAATTGAGATGGCAACTGTTGCTGGTGGTCCAAACCGAGAACGATTGGCACTGCGGTGTGAACGGGGTTCCGTCTGAGTTGTCTTGGTTGGTGTTGGTTGCGCTCCACCTTCCGCCAAGAAACCTGCAAACAAGCCTTGCACCACCACCAGGGTGGTGATGGCCCTCCGACGGTCAAGTCAGAGGAGATTGGAGGAGGAGGAGAGGTAATAATCGCAAGTAAGAGAGTGCTCTGGGAGATATTGCTCACCTCCCCTCCTTTCTCCCCCCAGCCGCATATATACCTGGCTGGGGGGTCTCTCAGGGGGGTTCGTTATCGTGGGGCACGATGGTGTGGCCACTGACACGGCCGTTACAGGGCGTCGTGGAGCAGCGCTGGGTACGGCCACGTCAGGGCATAGTGGGGCTCCGCTTTGTACGGCTGATGCAGGAGATCGTGGAGCAGCATCGGATACAGCCGTTGCAGGGAGTAGTGGAGCAGGAGGCCGCGGCGTGCCTCTGGGGAATAGCCTGTCGTTATCAAGAGATCTCCGACTCGGGGTCGGAGCGCTGGATCAAGGGGCAGCCGACTCGGGGTCGGGCTGCGGAGCCGAGGATATCCGACTCGGGGTCGGATTGCTGGATCAAAGGGCAGCCGACTCGGGGTCGGGCTGCGG
>NW_024069588.1:0-36665 GCF_009389715.1 Phoenix dactylifera
GAATTCTAACCATTGGGGCTTGTCCAATGGATGAAGGAAACTATTTAAAGTGACACTATTCATCAGAGAAAACATCCTTTTGCAAAATATCAAAGATTACACAAGAAAGACAAGTACCCTAATCTTCTTCATCCATGTGCTTCATTCAAGAGTCAAAAGAAAGTGGTTGAGCAGATTCCAAGAGTCATTAAGAGCTCCATCCACCCTTGAAGAGTGAAGCAATCTTGACAAAGAAGAGAGAAGTCTCATCAAGCGATAACTATTCTCTAAACTCTTCTTTGTAGATTATAATTGTTATATTTGCTCATCTAGGAGCTTAAACTTTCTTCCTTCTTTTATTAATCACCTTGTAAAGGTTTGTTGGTGAGCCTGAAAGTGAATCCTTGGTTCTTCGGTGTTAAGCATGCTGATTTTTTTATTTTTAAAAAACCATGGCTGAACCTGATCGGATTGCCTACGTACCCCTTCATAAGGAGGATCAAGCCATACGTAGTTCTTTTTAAGTTTTAAAATGTAGCGGAAAAATCGAATCAAACAATTTAATTCATACATGCTTACAAGATTAAATCTAGAAATCAGCACCTTAAGAACACATAGGATTATGCCGGAATCGTTTAAACAATTATGCTAAAACTTTCATGCATGATTAACTATCAGATCTAAAACTTAAGAACTCTATTCCGATTAATCTCCGAATATCCATTGAATGGATTCTGCAGATATCTCCGTGGGGAGCCCCAAAAGAGGGTAAAACCTCGGAGAATCAGACCTAGATCTTGACACCATAATAAAAGATTAATGTAGGATTAATACCTTTTATGATGGATGAAACTTATGGATCTGATCCTCGACTTCGCAGCCACGTACTCGAATGGCCTCTACGAGAAGTCCACGCAAAGTTCCTGAAGAGATCCAATTCTGCGGAAGTGCTAGCTTGCGCAGAATTTCTTGAGGCTGAAATTTGATCTTCCAAACGCTATCAACTTTTGATCCGCCTTCTTGGAAGAACTGTTGGGAACCCGCCCATGCCGCTGATATTTCAAAACAAAAATCAGATGGCAGCGGAAAGGGGGCATGTGCGGGATCAACGTTCATCGCATGAACGTTGTTTCGAAACCTTTCGTAATTAGGTAAGAATTAAAACTTTTAAAACTATTAGGAAGATCAGATCTTCACCTTGCGCGGGTAGATGATCACCGCAAATCTGAATTCGTGGTTTTTGGAAGAGGGTTCGCTTGAAGCCGTTCAAACGTCCGGCCTCTACGGGTATCCACACGAAGTAGAGGACCGATCAAATCTTTCTTGTCTTCCCGGGGTGCTAGCTCCCTTGCAAAGACTTCTTTTGATGGCTGATCTCCTCTCTTTCAATCAACTCTTGATTGCACTTGAGAGAAGGAAGAAGAAGGATGAAGAAGAGGAAGAAGATCCAAACCCCTGCAGCCTTCTTTTTATCTCCCTGCGTTGGATGAAGGAAGAGAAGGGAAGGAGGCCGCCACCCTTTCTTTTTGGCTTCTCCCTTGCTTGCGGCTGAAACAAGGGAGGATGAGGATGGCCACGGCTTGGAGGAGGAAGAGAGGGGTTCATCCTTGGGGGCCGGCCCTAGTCCTCCTTTTAAAGGGAGTGGAGCTCCTAACATTTAGGAGCTCCATGACAACTTGCCTTTCTCTTCTCCCTTCTCCACATGGAAAAGGGAGGGGCATATTCCCCTCCTCATGGTTAACCCTAATCCACATTAAGTAGGGTTTGAAATGCCCTAATGTGGTCAAGCCCTAATCCAATTAGGCTTAGCCCAAGGGTGAACCAATTAGGATCCAATCTAGGTAAGTCCTAATCCAGTTAGAACATAAATCAATTTTGACTCAATTGAACTCTTCAATCCTAATCCAATTAGGAGTCTTATTGATTCATTAGATTAATAATTAATTGTGACTTAAGAAACCCTAATCCAAATTAGGACATATTTAATTTTAGTCCTAATCCAATTAGGACTCTATTTGAATCCGAAGTCCTAATCCGATTAGGACTCTAGGAATCCTACTCCAAGTAGGAATCCAATTTTGATTCAAAACTCCTAATCTCATTAGGATTGCAGGAATCCTATTCTAAGTAGGAATTCCAGTCCTACTCCAACTAGGATTTCTAGTCCTAATCCAATTAGGACTCTAGGAATCCTACCCGAAGTAGGACTCTTGTTTTAAGTCCAATTAATTAATTCCCTTTGTTCCTTCTTCAACTTCTTATCAATCAAATTGATTACTTGTGATTCATAATCACTTTTCAACCATCGGATCGGTCAATACTTCTAGTGTGTGTGACCCCATAGGTTCTACTCTGACTGGTAGTGAGATATATTATGATCTCTATCACAATATCATTGAAAACTCCTTTCAATGGGTTGGAACGATTCCAACTCAACTCATTAGGGTTTATCGATCATCAAGATAATCCCTATGAGTCCCACCATCCACCAGTGACACCTAGCAGCATGTAGTGGCTACCCAGTAGAATAGAAAGATGAACCTCTAGGTGCAGTTAACGTGTGATACAGTCCTACTATCGTGGATCCCTACAGGACGGAGGTCATGGACAACTCGTCAAACTCCATCGTCTGTCATATGTCAAGATTTATTCGACTTGAGTTCGATAGTGGAAAACTCTTTTTCCACTTTATATTACTGCCCTGGCCAAGGTCTTAGAACTCAGTCTAACAAATCACATAGGATCACTCCTCTTCTATCAAGGTCGATAGATTCCTTATAGGTGCATACCCTACTCCTACAGTGAACTTACTGCAGCCAATCTACACTGCATGGACCCATATGGCTAGAGACCATGTATGTGTGCAGTCAAACTACAATAACCTCACTGTGAGTAGCCGAAGCACCGCAGGTCAAAGGACCAGTCACACTACTGCAACATCAAGCAAGTCACTGACGAGTGGATAGACATCCAAGTGACTTCTTGTCTTGGTCACGCTCAGTACCCTTGTTCTCTAACAAGCACCTGCACTATCACTTCAGTGTCCCTACACTGTGGACTCAAGTCTCGTCCATCCAGAAGGAAAGTGATCTGTGCACTGATCGGATCGATCACCGTCCTCGTGATGATCCATTGATCAGGAGCATTTAGAAATTAATCACCAATGATACATGGCTCAAATTCTCAACTCTTGAGAATATGTATCATCATCTTATTAATTTCTTGGACGATTCATAGACACATAAATAATATGAATGAAAAGATGCCTTTTATTTATTCAATAATAAACAGTCAAGTACAAAATTATGTCCCTAGAATCAACAATGTGTCAGCCAAATTGGCTTCTAGGGCATACATCTAACAATCTCCCACTTGCACTAAAGCCAATTGGTCATATATCTTAGGCCCATCTTCTCAAGGTGGGCTTCAGTCTTTTGCTGACTCAGCTGCTTAGTGAACGGGTCCGCCACGTTATCCGCGGAGTCTACTCTCTGCACCTCTACATATTTCTTCTTAACATAGTCGCGTATGAGATGGAAGCGCCGCTCTATATGCTTAGACTTCTGATGAGACCTTGGCTCCTTAGCAAGGGCTATGGCGCCATTATTATCGCAGTAGAGTGTTATGGCATCTGATGTCATCACGTCCAACTCTGCAATGAATTTCTTGAATCAGAAGCCTTCCTTAGCAGCTTCAGAGGCGGCGATGTATTCAGCTTCCATAGTGGAATCAGCAATGATCGGTTGTTTAGAACTCTTCCAATTTACCGTACCACTATTGCACAAGAACACATATCCAGATGTTGACTTCCTGTCATTGACATCAGTCATGAAGTCTGAATCTGTGTACCCTTCTACCTTTAACTCTAATGATCCTCCAAAAACTAAGAATAAATCTTTAGTTCTTCTCAAGTACTTAAGAATATTCTTCACAGCTGTCCAGTGTTCTTCACCTAGATTCGACTGATATCTGCTTGTGACACTCACAGCAAGAGCTATATCAGGTCGTGTACACAGCATGGCATACATGAGGCTTCCTATTGCCGATGCATAGGGAATCTTGCTCATGCGTTGAATCTCTTCAGATGTGTTGGGGCACATCTTCTTGGAGAGATGAATTCCATGCCTAAGGGGTAAGAGACCCCTCTTGGAGTTTTCCATGCTGAACCTCTTCAGCACCTCCTCTATGTACATTTTCTGTGAAAGGCCAAGCATCCTTTTAGATCTATCTCTATAGACCTTTATTCCCAAAATATAGGATGCTTCCCCAAGGTCTTTCATGGAGAATTCTTTTGACAACCAGACCTTGACCGAGGTTAGCATGGGAATATCATTCCCAATCAGGAGAATGTCATCTACGTACAGTACGAGAAAAACGACAGCACTCCCACTAACCTTTTTGTAAACACACGGTTCCTCTTCGTTTTTGATGAAATCAAATATTGTGATTGCGTCATCGAAACGAGTGTTCCAACTCTGAGATGCTTGCTTTAGTCCATAGATGGACCTTTGCAGCTTGCAGACCTTGTGATCTCCATCACTGGAAGTGAAACCCAAAGGCTATTCCATATAGATGTCTTCATTAAGATATCCATTCAGGAAAGCAGTTTTCACATCCATCTGCCAGATTTCATAATCATGAAATGCTGCAATGGCAAGCAGTGTTCGGATGGATTTCAGCATGGCTACAGGTGAAAAGGTCTCCTGATAGTCAATGCCTTCGCGTTGACTATACCCTTTCGCCACCAGCCTTGCCTTAAAGGTCTCTACCTTTCCATCCGAACCTATTTTCCTTTTGTAGATCCATTTACATCCAATAGGTACAATACCTTCTGGTGGATCTACTAAGGTCCAGACTTGGTTGGAATGCATGGAGTCTAACTCTGACTTCATGGCTTCCAGCCATTTCTCAGAATCGATATCAGATATCGCCTCATCGTAGGTTTTGGGATCTTGTGTATGATCCCTATCTCCCACTAGGAACATTTCCTCGGTATCCTCTTCTAGTATACCTAAGTATCTATCGGGAGGATGGGAGACCCTACTAGATCTACGAGGTGGTCGAGGGACATCGTGTACTGGCTCTGTATGAATGGGTTCGATAGGATCCATGACTTGTTGCTTTTCAGAGACTTTCTCTTCAAGCTCAATTTTCCTCCCACTGCCTCTATCAAGGATAAACTGATTTTTCAAGAAGATGGCATGACGGCTCACAAACACATTGCGATCCTCTGAGACGTAAAAATTGTATCCTAATGACTCTTTAGGATATCCTATAAAACGAGCACTTATGGTCCTAGCCTCTAACTTGTCCGCCTGTAGTCTCTTGACGTGGGCCGGACATCCCCAAATCTTGAGATGACCCAGACTTGGTTTCTTACCATGCCATATCTCATACGGTGTGGTAGGAACGAATTTAGAGGGAACTCTATTTAATAAATAAATCGCTGTGAGTAAGGCATCTCCCCAAAGAAACATAGGTAAATCAGTGAAGCTCATCATGGACCTGACCATATCCAATAGGGTCCGATTCCTCCTCTCTGACACCCCGTTGAGTTGAGGTGTACCCGGAGGTGTCCATTGTGAGACTATGCCGTTTTCCTTGAGATAGTCCCGGAATTCCTCACTAAGGTATTCTCCTCCTCGATCTGATCGAAGAGCCTTAAGAGGTTTTCCAGTTTATTTTTCTACTTCATTCTTGAACTCTTTGAACTTTTCAAAAGATTCAGACTTGTGTCTCATAAGATACATATATCCATACCGTGAATAATCATCGGTAAAGGTAATGAAGTAAGAATAACGTCCCCTGGCTAGCACATCGAATGGGCCACATACATCTGTATGTACTAGGGTAAGTATTTCAGTGGTCCTCTCCCCATGTCCTACAAAGGGCAGTTTAGCCATTTTTCCTTGAAGACAGGACTCGCAAACTGGATATGACTCGGAAGTCAATGAGCCTAAAAGCCCATCTTTATCCATTTTGTTCATTCTGTCCTCTCCAATATGGCCAAGCCTGAGGTGCCACAAATATCTTTGGTTTATCTCATCTCTAGATCTTTTGGATCCTTTGGCACTCACTTCTTGCTCGGTAATATTCATAGATACATCTATATGTAAATGATAGAGACTGTCGATCATGAAACCACGTGCGACTATTTTATTTCTTAAATAAATAGAACATCAGTCTTTGTCAAAAGTAAAAACATGACCTTCCTATGCTAGACATGAAACAGAAATCAAATTTCTGCTAGCAGCAGGTACATAATAGCAGTCTCTAAGTAATAAACTAAATCCAGACGGTAGTCGCAGATGGTAGGTGTCCACAGCCACAGCAGCAACTTTTGCCCCGTTGCCAATCCGAAGGGTTACCGCACCTTCCGCCAGCCTTCTACTTTTCTTTAGACCCTGCATGGTAGTGCACAAATGAGCACTAGAACCAGAATCTATAATCCAACTAGAAGTAGAAGAAACCGTTAGATTAGTTTCAATTATGAGCAAGTCTATACCTTCTGAAGGCGTGTCACCTTTCTTGTTCTTCAGGCTCTCGAGGTATGAAGGACAGTTTCTCTTCCAGTGGCCTTCGACATTGCAGTGGAAACATTTTCCTTTGTCGTTAGCCTTTTTCTTTTGAACTTCCTTCTTTGGCTTCTTGTCTTTCTTTTGCTTCTTAGCAGGCTTCTTTTTCTTCCAAGTAGACTTTCTCTTGGAACCAGAAGTCAACTCAGCAGCAAGGACATTGCTCCTTGAACTTTTCAAGGCTCCCTCAGCAGTTACCAACATGTTGATTAGCTCAGTCTTAGTGCATTCAATCTTATTCATGTGGTAGTTTACTATAAACTGACCAAATGAATCAGGAAGTGACTGTAGGATCAAATCCACTTGTAATTCCTTGTGCATGTCCATACCGAGCTTCTCAAGTTCCTCTAGGTCCTTGATCATGGTCAGACCGTGATCATGGACAGACTGCCTCTCACGCATCTTTGTCTTGAAAAGCCTCTTGGACACTTCAAAACGAGCTGTGCGACTCTGCTCACCATACAACTCTTGCAGGTGTGCCAGTATGTCCCTAGCAGTCTTGAGATTCTCATGCTGGCATTGGAGTTCATTAGACATGGATGCCATCATATAGCATTTTACTCTAATGTCATCATCCAACCACTTTTTATGCATCTCACGCTGAACATCAGTAGGACGTGTTCGTAGTGTGGGGATATCTGAATCGAGTATGTAGCCTATTTTCTCACAGTCTAAAACAATTTTGAGGTTTCTAAGCCAGTCTTTGTAATTGGTTCCGGTCAGTCGGTTGGTCTCAAGAATACGGGTCAAAGGGTTTGAAGCTGACATTGTATCTGCAGAGAGTAAAGATTCTAGTTAGACTTTTGTACTTGATCCTAATCTGTTCTAAGGTCTTTTTAGAACAAATGTAACTCCCACTATTTTTTCGAATCCCTCACACTCCCCTGGTAGGGAAACGGAAATCCCACACGACTAGGGTTTCTAGTAGGTACTGCGGTCCCACCAATTTACATGCCACCTCACCTAACAGTTATTGGTGACACATAGATTGATGAATGTACAACTCTTGTACAATGCTTCTCAAGCATGTTGCAGTGCAACTTGGTCTCTAAGCCATGAAAACCTCACCTAACAGTTATTGGTCCCATTTCTTAGTTAAGTCAGACCCACCGTATAACCGTAGAAATAAAGTCGTCATTGGGTCCTCACCTAACAGTTATTGGTGCCCAACCCCACCTTTACCCTACAACATCTCATGTCTATAGAGAGGTCCAGCCCTCCGATGCAACTTGACCACTGTGTCCAGCCGAGACAAATCAACATCAGAAAGGCCTTAGCAGCTCTACTACAGTGGAAGACCTATTGACTTAATATTGGTTAATCAGGTCTTAGTGTTTGCAACTTGAGCCCTTCATAAGAGGTAATCGAACAATTGGCCAGGTAAGCAGGTGGGAGGCTCCCCTTACTCAGAGAGTAAGGTCCTAATTAAGTAACCACCTTTCACGCTTTCCTAGACACCAATTAGATCAATTAATCTAATATGACTTGCTCATGTCGGTTCACTCTCGACTTGATTGAGGAGGTTTTAATTTAGGTCTCAATTGGGTTTGCTACATCACATGTAAACCTATCTACCCGACTCGCATTCACATCACATGCAAACGGCACATCACAGGCAGTTATAATCGCAGCATCAAATAAAGCTAAACTTTAAATAGGTGATGATCATGGATTCTAGTTAGGTCGTATTACAAGCACATGCACGTCAATCGATCAACTGGTCTTCAACTCTTGAATTGGTTCCAAGCCTCCTTGATTCGATCCTTGACCAACTCTTGATCCAATCGCCATCAACCGCTTAGACCCCTGTTCATCTCATGCATCATCTTCGACTTGATCGTTGACGTACATCACATCACAGAAATACAACCAGATGTAAAATAAAAATAAAAATAAATTACATCTCCTTTTAGGAGGCACGTAGGCCTCTCAAAACATCAAATAAGATGCATGCAAGCATCTGAAAAATTACATGACATCGCAGATCACATCGCAGGTCATTACATTTGATACCAAAAGGGTTTGAATCCTATGATCATCACCATATGCAACAATTATAATTTTCAGATCTGAAAACTAACTGATTATGTCATGACATAGATTGCTGATCATGCTAATCATGATTTTAAACTTCGTAATCTCATTAACAACGCAATTAGAATCATCATTTTATCACATAAAAATCAGCATGCAAAAATCAGCACCCCTAAAAAATCTGCATGCAGAAATTTTCAGCATGCATGATCATTCAATTTTCAGATTTAATAAGCCTTTAGATATTTAATTCTTACCTTAATCTACGAAGCCTAGGCTCTGATACCACTGTTGGGAACCCGCCCATGCCGCTGATATTTCAAAACAAAAATCAGATGGCAGCAGAAAGGGGGCATGTGCGGGATCAACGTTCATCGCATGAACGTTGTTTCGAGACCTTTCGTAATTAGGTAAGAATTAAAACTTTTAAAACTATTAGGAAGATCAGATCTTCACCTTGCGCGGGTAGATGATCACCGCAAATCTGAATTCGTGGTTTTTGGAAGAGGGTTCGCTTGAAGCCGTTCAAACGTCCGGCCTCTACGGGTATCCACACGAAGTAGAGGACCAATCAAATCTTTCTTGTCTTCCCGGGGTGCTAGCTCCCTTGCAAAGACTTCTTTTGATGGCTGATCTCCTCTCTTTCAATCAACTCTTGATTGCACTTGAGAGAAGGAAGAAGAAGGATGAAGAAGAGGAAGAAGATCCAAACCCCTGCAGCCATCTTTTTATCTCCCTGCGTTGGATGAAGGAAGAGAAGGGAAGGAGGCCGCCACCCTTTCTTTTTGGCTTCTCTCTTGCTTGCGGCTGAAACAAGGGAGGATGAGGATGGCCACGGCTTGGAGGAGGAAGAGAGGGGTTCATCCTTGGGGGCCGGCCCTAGTCCTCCTTTTAAAGGGAGTGGAGCTCCTAACATTTAGGAGCTCCATGACAACTTGCCTTTCTCTTCTCCCTTCTCCACATGGAAAAGGGAGGGGCATATTCCCCTCCTCATGGTTAACCCTAATCCACATTAAGTAGGGTTTGAAATGCCCTAATATAGTCAAGCCCTAATCCAATTAGGCTTAGCCCAAGGGTGAACCAATTAGGATCCAATCTAGGTAAGTCCTAATCCAATTAGAACTTAAATCAATTTTGACTCAATTGAACTCTTCAATCTTAATCCAATTAGGAGTCTTATTGATTCATTAGATTAATAATTAATTGTGACTTAAGAAACCCTAATCCAAATTAGGACATATTTAATTTTAGTCCTAATCCAATTAGGACTCTATTTGAATCCGAAGTCCTAATCCGATTAGGACTCTAGGAATCCTACTCCAAGTAGGAATCCAATTTTGATTCAAAACTCCTAATCTCATTAGGATTGCAGGAATCCTATTCCAAGTAGGAATCCCAGTCCTACTCCAACTAGGATTTCCAGTCCTAATCCAATTAGGACTCTAGGAATCCTATCCGAAGTAGGACTCTTGTTTTAAGTCCAATTAATTAATTCTCTTTGTTCCTTCTTCAACTTCTTATCAATCAAATTGATTACTTGTGATTCATAATCACTTTTCAACCATCGGATCGGTCAATACTTCTAGTGTGTGTGACCCCATAGGTTCTACTCTGACTGGTAGTGAGATATATTATGATCTCTATCACAATATCATTGAAAACTCCTTTCAATGGGTTGGAACGATTCCAACTCAACTCATTAGGGTTTATCGATCATCAAGATAATCCCTATGAGTCCCACCATCCACCAGTGACACCTAGCAGCATGTAGTGGCTACCCAGTAGAATAGAAAGATGAACCTCTAGGTGCAGTTAACGTGTGATACAGTCCTACTATCGTGGATCCCTACAGGACGGAGGTCATGGACAACTCGTCAAACCCCATCGTCTGTCATATGTCAAGATTTATTCGACTTGAGTTCGATAGTGGAAAACTCTTTTTCCACTTTATATTACTGCCCTGGCCAAGGTCTTAGAACTCAGTCTAACAAATCACATAGGATCACTCCTCTTCTATCAAGGTCAATAGATTCCTTATAGGTGCATACCCTACTCCTACAGTGAACTTACTGCAGCCAATCTACACTGCATGGACCCATATGGCTAGAGACCATGTATGTGTGCAGTTAAACTACAATAACCTCACTGTGAGTAGCCGAAGCACCGCAGGTCAAAGGACCAGTCACACTACTGCAACATCAAGCAAGTCACTGACGAGTGGATAGACATCCAAGTGACTTCTTGTCTTGGTCACGCTCAGTACCCTTGTTCTCTAACAAGCACCTGCACTATCACTTCAGTGTCCCTACACTGTGGACTCAAGTCTCGTCCATCCAGAAGGAAAGTGATCTGTGCACTGATCGGATCGATCACCGTCCTCGTGATGATCCATTGATCAGGAGCATTTAGAAATTAATCACCAATGATACAAGGCTCAAATTCTCAACTCTTAAGAATATGTATCATCATCTTATTAATTTCTTGGACGATTCATAGACACATAAATAATATGAATGAAAAAGATGCCTTTTATTTATTCAATAATAAACAGTCAAGTACAAAATTATGTCCCTAGAATCAACAATGTGTCAGCCAAATTGGCTTCTAGGGCATACATCTAACAAGAATATGGAGGAAAGGTTTAAAGAAATTGAAGAGGACTTAGATCTGATCTAAAGACTCTTATCAGGGACCCCTAACACTAATGGCACGATGGACTTAGAGGAGGAAGAAATCGGCTAGATTGAATGCAGAATTTTCCACGCATGAACTAGGGTTCCTCTCTTTCCTTTTCCCTTTTTTCTTCTTCTTTTTCTCTCTTTTTTTCTTGAATTCGACCACCAGCTGATGGAGGTCCTTTTAATGTTGCTCTCCCACCTAACTTCATGCCAACCATCCCATATTTGTGGAGGATTTTGTGGGATTTTGAATTTTGAATTCAAAATTCAAGTTCATGTGCCATTACATGATGAAGCTTGATCTAATCTAAACCATTCATCATGTTGCCACTTCCCTCTTTCAATTTCGAAATTCCCATGCCCCCAATCAGATTAGAGGGTCACGTGATGATTTTGTGGTGATTAAATTCGAAATTCAACCTTAATTAGAAGTGAGATAAAGATAAGGATGACATATGTCATGAAGAGAGAGAATTTGATCTTATCCAATTCTTTTTATGAATTTATCTCTCCATTTCGACCCATCTAATGATGAAAGAGGTCCCTGATGTTGCCAAGTGTCCCATAGCACCATTAAATAAATTAAATTAATTATTAATCATATTAAAAATCAATTTATGGCGCCTTGCATGGATATGTGACAAGTGGATTTCAAGATCCGAATAGTTTCAGATCAAACCCATTTAATTTAATTAAATCCTAACAATTAGAATGATCCAATTACCATGAGTTGAACCTAATCCAATTAGGTCAATCCCTAATTAAGCACAAATTTAATCTAATTTAATTTGGTCAACCTAAGTCCTCTTGATTCAGACCTAATCCAATCAGGTCAAAAAAACTTGATTGAGCCCAGAATTGAATCTAATTCAATTTGGCTCATCCTTAGTCTAATTACTCAATCCAATTGAGTTCATTAGCAATCTAATTACTAATCAATCCTCCGATAATTACTTTAATTATTTTATAAGATAATTTGCCAATCGAATTGACCAAATTAGCCCTGAATGATTCTTAATCATTCATCAGCCTTCTTGATCAATCAGGAATCTTCTATGTGTGTGACCTCATAGGTTCGAACCTAAGCCGGTAGTATAGGAACGACTTCCTACACTAATCGATGTGACCATCTAGCAATGGTACCCGACGTCCGGATAGGCCGAATATATGCGAAGCAAATATTCTGTAACCTTGAACTATGGTTACTGTATAATTCAATCCCTTTGACTCCTAATGCCAGGATGACTTAGAGCTCACTGTCAACCCTATAATTAGTACATCCATTATGTGATTAACTTTAGATATCCCGTGACTCCTCACTGGGATTACCCTGGCCAAGGTTTTGCTAAATTAATTACAAGACATTATCTCCTGTTTGCAGGAGGGGTCAATTCCATCTCGACTCACAACTGACTACGCAAGTACTTGACTGCACCCAGTGACCTTCCGTCACTGAATTAGAAATTCAGGTAGTCCGGTACCAAAGTACAGTGAGTTGCTTGCTAGTCACAGGTTGCGATCTCAGGTCAGAGGGCCAAACTTATACCCATATCCGCTCGGAACATCTCTTGACAGTAGAGCGTTTCGAAATTGGTCACGTTCAGTGAAATGTACTCCTACACTTCACCTATATGGCATACCAGTGTCTCCATACTCCTTGGTTAAGAGGACAACCAACGTATATGTCACACAACGACCTAATCTCGATAATGTTGTTGTCCTAGTAACAACATATCATTTGGTCGCGAACAAGTTTAAGGACTCAAAGATAAATCCTTCTTTATCATAACATAAGTCCTAAGGACTTCATCATATAAGAGTTCATTTGAAGATGAAATGATGAATAATGCCAAATAATACTTTATTAATTTATCAATTTATTTACAAAATTCAATTATCAATATGCTGACGATTGACATTTAGGATACAATTCCCAACAACTCCCACTTAGCCTAAAGCCAATCGGCACAGTATCTAATACCCATCTTCGACTTGTATTTGTTGAACTCTTTGATGCCGAGGACTTTGGTAAATGGGTCTGCCATATTTTCTTTTGTTTCAATTTTCTGTAGAATCCGCCACTGTGTGCTGCTTGAAACTCTTCCAACAGATAGCACCACCCTTAAGAGTGAAGATATATCCCGACACGCACTTGCTATCATCTTGATCTGACTGAAAACTTGAATTGGTATATCCCTCAAGTTTTAAGTCAGAATCACCGTAGACAAGCCACTGATTTTTAGTATTTCTCAAATACTTAAGGATGGTTTTTACAACCTTCCAGTGGTTGCTACCTGGATCAGACTGGTATCTGCTCACTACTCCTAGTGAGTATGCCACGTCTGGTTTAGTACATGTCATGGCATACATTATTGTTGCCCAGATAGACAACCCAAGAGGGGGGGGGGTGAATTGGGTTTTAAAATAATCTTACAATTTAAAACGATGTGGATGACTAATTAAAGCTATTGTAAGTTGTTCGATTAATTGCTATGTGCTGTGAGTGATATGAGAGTAAGAGAAAGAGAGACAATCAATCACAAACACCAAGTTTTATAGTGGTTCGGAGCTAACCCTTGCTCCTACGTCCACTCCCCAAGTCTCACTTGGAAATTCACTATAACCCCTTGGATTACAGTCGGTTGTTTTCCAAGCTCACAACCAAACTTGTTGTTTTACGAGCTCACAACGAACTCGGTCGGTTTTCCCAGGCTCACCGACTAGAACCAACCCCGATTGTTTTTTCCGGGATCACAATCGAACCCTTACACGTTGGTTTTACACTCGGCTCACCAACCAACCTCTATACCCTTGATTCAATCCCCCGATTGAACCAAGCAAAGACAATGTGTAGATAAAAAGAACAAACAGAAAAATACAGCTTCTCAAAAGCAGATAAATGGCAATATGAACAATAACGAAGTTAAGAGCCCTCAAACGCTTTTAAGTTGGAGAAGTGGAAGGGCTTCTTGAACTTCGGGTCTCCTCTTGAATGTGTAGTCGACTTGAATGCAGGAGGAGGCTCTTTCAATGTTGGGAAGAAGTAGGTGGATGCAGTTAATGCTGCTCTTCCCTCTTTTTCGTTGAAGAACAAGTTGCAGAGATTGAAAGCTTGATTACTTGGAGTGGAATGGTATTTCCCTGCTTTGCTACAGTCTTCTGTGGCTATTTAAACCAACCCCCACGGAAACTAGCCGTTAGACACCTTTTTCTGCCCGTTCTGCACACTCTGCACAGCCTGACAATGTGTCCGTTGGTGGGTTGGAGTCGACTCGCGCGATCAGGAGTCGACTCGTCTGTAGCGGGAGTCGACTCATACTTTTCCGGAGTCGACTCGGCAACTGTTCCAGATTTGAATTAAAGTTGCCTTCGCGACTGGGAGTCGACTCGTCTTGACCCAGAGTCGACTCGCCAACTTCTGGAGCTGACTTGGCTTTCTCGGAGTCGGCTCATCCCATGGAGTCCGTGGATTTATTTTTGAATTTGGTCCACTCGAGTCGACTCGTCAATCCTGGGAGTCGACTCGGCGCTCAGAGCCCGAACTCCCTATCTTCTGTCTTTTTGGCTCGTCCAGTCTTGGAGTCGACTCGAACTTCCTCGGAGTCGACTCGGCTCTCAGTTTCCGAAACTTGGTCTTCTGCCTTTTTGATGTGAAGCTGCCTTGGAGTCGACTCTAGCTGTCTGGGAGTCGACTCGAATCTCAGAGGCAGTAACTTGGTCTTCTGTCTTCTTTGTGGTCGCGGAGTCTCGGAGTCGACTCGCATATTGCGGGAGTCGACTCGAATCTCAGAGTCCGAAAAATGCTTTCTGTCTTTTTCCTTGTGTTCCTCTGAGAGTCGACTCTCACTTTCTTTGGAGTCGACTTGCCAACCATCGTAGTCGACTCGTGTTCCACTGGAGTCGACTCGAATCTCAGATCCGAAAACTGCTCTCTGACTTTTCTGCCTGTGACTCCTTGGAGTCGACTCATACTTCTCCGGAGTCGACTCGGTAAACATTGGAGTCGACTCGCACACTTCGGGAGTCGACTCGCTGACAGGTTTTGAATTGAAGCTTTCTGTTCATTTGTCTGTTCTCAGTCGGAGTCGACTCGTACCGATCCGGAGTCGACTCGAGCCCGTGTCAGTGAACTTGATACGCTTGGAGTCGACTCGTGATACTCTGGAGTCGACTCGAGTCTCAGACTTTGGTTCAAGCTGACTTCTTAACTTATCCAAAATACTATGAACCAAGTCTAGAGACACTTAGAGAAGATTTTCACTGAAAACACTTAATTGAATTCATTAGTAAACAAGAAATATACTCAAATGCTTTGAGCTCATCAAAATCAAATAGGGTTTTAATCAATCACTCCACAATCTCCCCCTTTTTGATGATGACAAAACATTGAGTATATGTAAAGTGAATTGCACAATAAACAATGAAATAAAATCCATAAATGAATTCAAATGTCTGGTAATTCAATTTATCCAAGCTTGAAAGGAGTGAAACAGTAAATTTCGGAGTTAAAGCTCCCCCTTTCATTTGGAATTATATAAGCCTTCATATTATGCAATCAATTGTTTGGCTTATATATCTTTAATGATTTAGCTTTGTTAAAATTTCAGATTCTCCCCCTCAACATATGCATTCTACTTTGTTTTGATTCTTTGAATTTCCTTTTAATGCTTTGAAGTTTTTGAACTGAAATTTTGGTTTTTAGAGGGAAAATCTGTCAATTTGTTCTTGAGTAGGATTCAGCTAATCTCCGAATATCCCTTGAATAGATTCTGGAGATTACTCCATTAGGAGCCCCAAAAGAGAGATAATGAGCCTCGAGGTACCGAATCCACTTAGAACAAATTTGTGTGTTTTAAGAGTTTATCTTTTTATTGATTTCCATTGATTCCTTTTACATATTTTATGCATATTTCTCCCCCTTTTACATATTTTATACATATTTCTCCCCCTTTTTGTCATCATATCAAAAAGGAGGTAATCAGAACACACAATCAAACATAGATCAAAAGGCACAGTATTGAAGAAAAATGCGGCTACTCATTGTATTAATTTGTATGTAAGTACATTTCAGAATACAATAAGTAAAGCAAAACAATACATGTCAAAACAAAACACAAAAAGTAGCTATGGTCTCCTCGAGGATGTAGCTCCTCCTCTCGAGGATGTATCTCCTCCTCTCGAGGATGTGGCTCCTCCTCTCGAGGATGTGTCTCCTCGAGGCATGCGCTCCACGAGTGATTGGACCGCATTGGTGACGTTCTCGAGCTGGCGAATGATGGCCTGGATGGCCCTGCTCTGTGTCGTATCCAGCTCGAGCACCGACTTCTGCAGTCCGTCCAGCTTGTCGATGAGCACATTCGACAAGCGCTCGGCCCCCGCGGTAGTGGTGGACATGTCACGGCCGATGTCATCCCGCATCTGTCGAGTGGTGCTCGTGACCTCACCCATGCTATGGAACTGGGCCTGCATCAAGGTCCTCATGTTGTATATCTCTTGCCGCACCTCAGCCGTCATGTCAGTCACGGCTGTCAGGGAAGGAACCAACGCGGAAGATGTGGGCGCAGGAGAGGGAGTAGGCATCGAACCTCAGAGCTCCCGAAGCAACTCATCCCTCAGATCTCGGACTATCTCCTGCCGCAGTTCCCGGAGTTGCTCAGGATCAATGCGGACCTCCATGGGTGGTGGAGCCGAGGAGGAGGGTCTGGCGGAAGTGGGAGGAGCAGAAGTGGGTGGAAAGTCTGGTACGTCAGGAAAGTCAGAATCGGGCTCAGGACTGGGGGAAGGTCTGGTGGTCTGTGTGGTGATGGATGACTTCCTAACCCAAATCCCCTCTCTCTTCCGAAACCCCATCCTGTGTAGGGTCCCTGCACGCGTGCGATCAGTCCATCGCAATGCGCGAAAGGGTTCCCCCTCAGGGATAGGAATCTCGTACTCCCTAAATAATAATGTGAAGACCATGCCGTAGGGTAGGGTGAGCCTAGGTCTGTCTAGTGGCTCACACATGTATCGATATATGAGTTTGGGGAAGTTGATTGGGGTGTCATGAAGCATATAGAACATGAGAGCTAGGTCTCTCTCAGATACAAAGTCAAATCTTCCGGTCTTAGGGAAGATGGACCTAGACAATATACTCAAGAGGATCCACATCTCAATCGGTAGTGAGCTAGCGGATACCTCGTCTATGGGTGACTGGGGTGGATGCCCTAGAACGGCTGTAAGGGCCTCAACCCTGTCCTCAGGGTGTGTGGGAGCCACCCCTACTAGTGGAAGGTGGAGGATGTGGGCAATAAGATCCTCCGTAACGAACAGAGGGACACCGGCTATTGTGCCCTCGATACCCCCATCTCCTCGATGGACGGTACCATAGAACTCTCTAATGAGCCCTGGATATGTGGGGAGATCTAAGGTGAGGAAGTACTCTAAGCCCTGGGCCCTGAGTCTATCACCTATAGTGAACCCTTCCCGAGAGAGATAGTCGAAGTCGACATATCTCCCGGTGGTGACGGCCTTCCCGGCTAATGGCCTCGCGGGAACCGCCCTAGGCGGGGAACGAGCCGGAGGTTGTGGCCTCGCGGGATCGTGCCGAGCCTTGGAGCGCCGCTCGGGACCGGCCTCGGGTCGGGACCTCTTCCGGACTACGGTCTTACGCGGCATAATGACCTAAAATGGGAGGAAAACCTAATGAACGGTGAAGAACCGACGGGAAAGTCTTGGGGACGACCTAGGAGTCGGCTCTAGGGCTTGTGAACAGTGGCGGCTTGAGAAAGAAGTGTTTTCGAAACGACAAAGTTAGGGTTAAAAAGTCGGATCCCGACTGCGAGTCGACTCCACTGAGTCGCGAGTCAACTCGACCTCGAGTCGACTCCAGAATATGCGCGAGTCGACTCTCCTTATGCGCCTGTAGACCTCGAGTCGACTTCCGACTATATGTGAGTCGACTCCCCCTCAGCTGCCATCTCTGCGAGTCGACTCCCGCAAATGCGCGAGTCGACTCTCCCTCAGGAGCCGACTCTGAAACTTAATCGAGTCGTCTCTAACTTTGGCACGCACCTAAAAATCATGCTACATTCGTGCCAAATGAGGGAAAAACACTAAAGTATGATCTGATTTGATGATCAGTGAAAAGAAACTCTATTTTAACCACAATCTAATCATCAAAATCAATGAATCTAGTGGAAACTACCACTAGGATGGATCAATCACTCCTAATCCCCTCCTAAGCACACTAAACCTCTCTTCACTTAGGAGTTTTGTAAAAATATCTGCTAATTGATCATCAGTACAAACAAATTGGAGTGTCACATCACCATTCAATACATGATCTCTTATGAAGTGATGTCTTATCTCAATGTGTTTAGTTCTTGAATGCTGAATTGGATTTTTAGTTAGATTAATGGCACTTGTATTATCACAATTAATGGGAATTTTATCTTGTTTAATGCCATAATCTTCTAGTTGTTGTTTAATCCACAAGATTTGAGCACAACAACTCCCGGCTGCAACATATTCAGCTTCAGCAGTAGACAATGCAACCGAGTTTTGTTTCTTGCTAAACCATGAGATAAGGTTTTCTCCTAGAAATTGACAAGACCCGCTGGTACTTTTTCTATCAAGCTTACATCCAGCGAAGTCTGAATCTGTGTATCCTATTAAGTTTAGGCTAGATTCTTTAGAGTACCATAATCCTATATTCTTAGTTCCTATTAAGTATTTAAAAATTCTCTTAACTGCAACTAGATGTGATTCTTTAGGATTAGCCTGATATCTAGCACACATGCAAACGCTAAACATAATATCAGGTCTATTTGCAGTAAGATACAATAAGGATCCTATCATACCTCTATACAGTTTCTGATCTACAGATTTACCTGATTTATCTTGGTCTAATTTGCATGATGAGCTCATGGGGGTGCTGATTGACTTGTTTCCCTCCATATCAAACTTCTTGAGCATCTCCTTGATATATTTGGCTTGATTGATGAAGATGCCTCCTTCAGACTGTTTGATTTGAAGCCCGAGGAAGTAGTTCAGCTCTCCCATCATGCTCATCTCAAATTCACTCTGCATTAAATCAGCAAATTCTTCGCAGAGGCGATTGTTAGTAGCACCGAAAATGATATCATCAACATAAATCTGTACTAATAACATATCTTTGTTTTGCTTTTTCAGAAACAGTGTTGTATCTACATTTCTCCTAGAGAATTTATGTTCTAATAGGAATTTGCTAAGCCTCTCATACCATGCTCTAGGTGCTTGTTTTAAACCATAAAGTGCTTTGTTCAGTTTATATACATGATTAGGGTATTGATGATTTTCAAAACCAGGAGGTTGTTCTACATATACCTCCTCATTAATATACCCATTTAAAAATGCACTTTTTACATCCATTTGAAATAGTTTGAAGTCCTTAGAGCATGCATACACTAATAATAATCTAATGGCCTCAAGTCTAGCTACTGGAGCAAAGGTTTCATCAAAATCTATACCTTCTTCTTGATTATAACCCTTTGCTACTAGTCTAGCCTTATTCCTTATAACAATTCCATTTTCATCAAGTTTATTTTTATAAATCCATTTAGTACCTATAATTGGATATTCAGAAGGTCTCTCTATTAGATTCCATACCTTATTTCTAGTAAATTGGTTTAATTCTTCTTGCATTGCATTTATCCAATTTACATCATTTTCGGCTTCTTCTCTATGTTTGGGCTCAAAGTGTGAGACAAAAGCTAGATGGTTATTTAAATTTCTAAGGGATGCTCTAGTCCTAACCGGTTGAGATGGATCATCTAGAATTAGTTTCTTAGGATGCCCGTGAGCATACCTCCAAGCTTTAGTTAGCCCATGATCCACAATAGCCTCTTGGCTTGATGATGCTCCTTCACTCAACTTTTGATTATCATCTTGTAATGCCATTTCATCTATCTTTTCTTCAAGAATTTCAACATCATCATCAAAATTAACTTTCTTACAAGAGGAAAAATCACTAGAGTCATCAAATACAACATGTATAGATTCTTCTATAACTAACGTTCTTTTATTAAAGACTCTATAGGCTTTACTAGTTGTAGAGTAACCTAAGAATATTCCCTCATCAGATTTAGAGTCAAATTTACCTAGATTATCTTTCCTATTATTATGAACAAAACACCTACATCCAAAAACATGAAAGTAATTGACTTTTGGTTTTCTGTTTTTCCAAAGTTCATAAGGTGTTTTCTTTATGATGGGTCTCAATAGAACTCTATTTAATATATGACAAGAGGTATTAATGGCTTCTCCCCAAAAGTACTTAGGGAGGTTACTTTCACATAACATAGTTCTAGCCATTTCCTCTAGAGTTCTATTTTTCCTCTCCACAACTCCATTTTGTTGTAGTGTCCTAGGTGCAGAAAAATTATGGGTTATCCCCTTTTTACTACAAAACTCATCAAATGACAGATTTTCAAATTCGGTACCATGGTCACTTCTAATAGCTGTTACAGAGGTATCTCTAGCATTGGTTACTTCTTTAAGGAATTTCTTAAAAACAGAAAATGCTTGATCCTTATGTGCTAGGAACATGACCCATGTGTACCTAGAATAATCATCTACAATAACTAGACCATATTTATTTCCACCTAGGCTTGTTGTTCTAGTTGGTCCGAATAGGTCCATGTGTAATAATTCTAGAGGCCTAGAGGTAGAGACACATTTTATGGATTTACATGAGTTCCTAGATTGTTTGCCAAATTGACATGCTTCACATATTTTGTTCTTTTCAAATTTTAATTTTGGCAAACCTATCACGGAATCTCTTTTAACTAGTTTAGTTATTGTGTCCATGCTTGCATGACCTAACTTGCGGTGCCATAACCAACTAGCATCATTATCTTTAGTTTCATTAACAACTAAACATTGGTTATGTTTTGGCAAGATCTTCAAGGTCTACAACATATACATTTCCACGTCTAATTCCTTTAAAAACTAAACTATTGTCATTAGGGTTGTTATAATGCATAGTGATGGTTTAAACATAACATCATACCCTTTATCACATAGTTGACTAATGCTTAATAAGTTATGCTTTAGACCATCAACATATCTAACATTATCAATAAAAGTAGAAGGGGTGATTTGAACTTTACCAATACCAATGATGTGACCTTGGTTGTTGTCTCCAAAAGTCACAGCACCTCCCTTCTTAGCTTCAAGGGTGAAAAATTGATCCTTGTCACCCGTCATGTGCCTTTGAGCAGCCACTATCCAAATACCAGCAGTTTTTGTGACCTTGGCTGCAAGACACTCCTACACAAGCAGATTATATAATTTTAGGTACCCAAGTTTTCTTGGGTCCTTCATGGTTAGTCATGTTGGTTCCTTTTGGAACCCATACCCTTTTAATTTTCCTTTTTGTTTTACCTTTCCTAAAATTACACACATTTGCTTTATGACCTATAGTTCCACAACAAAAAGCAGGTTTATTTTCTTAGTTTTACTTTTTCCAGCTTTAACAATGCAGTTACTAAGAAGTTTTTGTTTATTTCTTGGTTTATACCCTAAACCCGCTTTATTAAATACTGCTCGTTGACTATTGAGTATCATATTTAACTTTTCAGAACTACATGTAAATTTTTCAACCAAAGGTTTGTATTTGTTAAGTTCTTTGGTTAGTGTTTGATTTTCTGCCTTTAGATCATTTAATTCTTTTGTGAGATCCTTGTTTAAGATTTGTTTATGGTTTTTAAGTTCTGAAAGTTCCTTAGTTAGTTTTTCATTATCCTTAGTTAAGGTATTAGTCTTTTGAGTTAAAAGTTGGTTGCTTGTCTTAAGGTCTATATTTTCTTTGGTGATTTAAATCCTTATCCTTAACTAATGAATCATACTTACGGATATAAGTTTGGTTAGTTACTTTTAATTCTCTGTTTTTAACATTTATAGCCTTATATTCAATCATTAGTTCATTAAAAACATCATAAAGCTCAATCAAAAGTAAAATCTAAAGGCGATTCGAGCGTTACCTCATTTCCATTGGCCATGAAGCAGAAATTGGCCTTTTCCTCTTGTTCCTCATCCGATGAAGAGGATGATGAGTCCGAGTCGGATAGTGTCGTGACAAGAGCCTTCTTCTTCTTGTACTTGCTCCCTTTCTTTAGTAAGGGACACTCAGCTCGAATGTGCCCCAGTTTCTTGCACTCATAACACCCAATCCCCTCACTTTCCCTTTCCTTACCTTTATCCTTGCGGTAAGAATTTGAGGGCCTCTCCTTTGATGATAGGACTTCTTGTGGTTGATGAATTTTCTGAACTTGCGCACAAGAAGAGCCTCACCATCATCTCCCTCAAGCTCTTCTTCTTCACTGCTGCTGCTGCAAGACAAGTCTTTGTTAGATGAAGTAGATTTAAGAGCTATTACCTTTTTCTTATGGGAGGACTCTTCTTCGCTGTGCTGCTTCATTGTTAGCTCGTGGGTCATTAGGGATCCAAGGAGCTCTTCAAGTGGAAGCTTGTTCAAGTCCTTAGCTTCTTTGGATTGCCGTCACCTTGGCTTCCATGACCTTGGTAGACAGCGAAGAATTTTCCTGACAAGATCACTGTTAGTATAATTTTTGCCAAGGCTTTTTAGGCCAGTGACAATGTCAGTAAACCTAGTGAAACATGCATGTGATTGTTTCATTAGAATCTATTTTAAATAGTTCATACTTATGAACCAAAATATTTATTTTGGATTCTTTGACTTGATTCGTGCCCTCATGGGTCACTTCAAGTCTGTCCCAAATCTCTTTTGCAGAATTGCAAGTTGAGACCCTATTGAATTCATTTCTATCTAAGGCACAGTAAAGCACATTCATAGCTTTAGAATTTAGTTGTGCCTTTCTCATGTCATGCTCATCCCAATCCTTTTCTAGTTTGGGTACAGTGACACACTCTACATATATGGATGGGATGTATGGCCCATTTACTACAATGGTCCACATCTCATAATCTTGGGCTTGGATGAATATTCTCATCCTAGCCTTCCAATATGAGTAGTCGGATCCATTAAAGAATGGGGTCTTTGGGTGGACTGACCCTCAATGTGGGAAGATCCAAATGGGGTTGTCATTTTGATCTTTGACTCTTAGGGTAGAAGAGTTTAGGCTCTGATACCACTTGTTGCCCAGATAGACAACCCAAGAGGGGGGTGAATTGGGTTTTAAAATAATCTTACAATTTAAAACGATGTGGATGACTAATTAAAGCTATTGTAAGTTGTTCGATTAATTGCTATGTGCTGTGAGTGATATGAGAGTAAGAGAAAGAGAGACAATCAATCACAAACACCAAGTTTTATAGTGGTTCGGAGCTAACCCTTGCTCCTACGTCCACTCCCCAAGTCTCACTTGGGAATTCACTATAACCCCTTGGATTACAGCCGGTTGTTTTCCAAGCTCACAACCAAACTTGTTGTTTTACGAGCTCACAACGAACATCGGTCGGTTTTCCCAGGCTCACCGACTAGAACCAACCCCGATTGTTTTTCCGGGATCACAATCGAACCCTTACACGTTGGTTTTACACTCGGCTCACCAACCAAACCTCTATACCCTTGATTCAATCCCCCGATTGAACCAAGCCAAAGGACAATGTGTAGATGAAAAGAACAAACAGAAAAATACAACTTCTCAAAAGCAGATAAATGGCAATATGAACAATAACGAAGTTAAGAGCCCTCAAACGCTTTTAAGTTGGAGAAGAGGAAGGGCTTCTTGAACTTCGGGTCTCCTCTTGAATGTGTAGTCGACTTGAATGCAGGAGGAGGCTCTTTCAATGTTGGAAGAAGTAGGTGGATGCAGTTAATGCTGCTCTTCCGCTTTTTCGTTGAAGAACAAGTTGCAGAGATTGAAAGCTTGATTACTTGGAGTGGAATGGTTGTTCCCTGCTTTGCTACAGTCTTCTGTGGCCTATTTAAACCAAACCCCCACGGAAACTAGCCGTTAGACACCTTTTTCTGCCCGTTCTGCACACTCTGCACAGCCTGACAATGTGTCCGTTGGTGGGTTGGAGTCGACTCGCGCGATCAGGAGTCGACTCGTCTGTAGCGGGAGTCGACTCATACTTTTCCGGAGTCGACTCGGCAACTGTTCCAGATTTGAATTAAAGTTGCCTTCGCGACTGGGAGTCGACTCGTCTTGACCCAGAGTTGACTTGCCAACTTCTGGAGCTGACTTGGCTTTCTCGGAGTCGGCTCATCCCATGGAGTCCGTGGATTTATTTTTGAATTTGGTCCACTCGAGTCGACTCGTCAATCCTGGGAGTCGACTCGGCGCTCAGAGCCCGAACTCCCTATCTTCTGTCTTTTTGGCTCGTCCAGTCTTGGAGTCGACTCGAACTTCCTCGGAGTCGACTCGGCTCTCAGTTTCCGAAACTTGGTCTTCTGCCTTTTTGATGTGAAGCTGCCTTGGAGTCGACTCTAGCTGTCTGGGAGTCGACTCGAATCTCAGAGGCAGTAACTTGGTCTTCTGTCTTCTTTGTGGTCGCGGAGTCTCGGAGTCGACTCGCGTATTGCGGGAGTCGACTCGAATCTCAGAGTCCGAAAATGCTTTCTGTCTTTTTCCTTGTGTTCCTCTGAGATCGACTCTCACTTTCTTTGGAGTCGACTTGCCAACCATCGGAGTCGACTCGCGTTCCACTGGAGTCGACTCGAATCTCAGACCCGAAAACTGCTCTCTGACTTTTCTGCCTGTGACTCCTTGGAGTCGACTCATACTTCTCCGGAGTCGACTCGGTAAACATTGGAGTCGACTCGCGCACTTCGGGAGTCGACTCGCTGACAGATTTTGAATTGAAGCTTTCTGTTCGTCTGTCTGTTCTCAGTCGGAGTCGACTCGTACCGATCCGGAGTCGACTCGAGCCCGTGCCAGTGAACTTGATACGCTTGGAGTCGACTCGTGATACTCTGGAGTCGACTCGAGTCTCAGACTTTGGTTCAAGCTGACTTCTTAACTTATCCAAAATACTATGAACCAAGTCTAGAGACACTTAGAGAAGATTTTCACTGAAAACACTTAATTGAATTCATTAGTAAACAAGAAATATACTCAAATGCTTTGAGCTCATCAAAATCAAATAGGGTTTTAATCAATCACTCCACACAACCAGAACCCATGCTTGACTTGGTAGTGTATGTTTTTCTAGCTAAATCTGATTTGTTTTCTGGGTTGACCTGTTTGTGTGATGGGCCAAAACAACTGAGTTGCATCCCTATCAACAGTTTCAATATCATGCCACAAACTTAAAATATAGTTCCAAGGTGTGAATTTGGTTGCAGGGTTCATGGTTGTCAAGGCAGCTATTAGTCCCTAGTTGGTAGGGATCCCTGACTGCCTAAGTGCCTAAGTGCCTAAGTGCCTAGGTGGATTGCATATGATTTTCATGGTCCATCTTTAGAGAAGGCAAAGAGGAAAAAAAATAATGATCAATTACCGCATTTTTTTTCCCCAAAAACACTCGTATATATAAATAACCAAATACACCATTATAGCATGGTAGGAGCTAAGATTCATGAGAAGAAATGCATTATTTCATCTCATATCATTTACTTAGTTAAGCATGGCAGTAAAAGTTAATTTAACATGCAATAACTATTTGTGATTTCCATTGTGATGAGGAGGATTGCAGAGAATTGACAGGAAAAAGACAAAAAAATACTAAAGAGCAGAAAATAGATTAGAAATGGAAATAAGAGAAAAACAGGGAAGAAAAACAGAGAAACTAGAAGAAAAGATGAAGAGGAGAAAGAAGCAAAAAGAAGAGGAAGAGAATAAAAATGAGGAGTCAAAAAAGAGGGGAGAAAGAAGAGGAATAAGAGGAGAAGGAAAAAGAAGAAAAAGAGGAAGAAAAGGGGAGAAGAGGAAGTATATATAAAAGAAAAGGGACAACGTACACAAAGCATACTTTATGATGATGATCAGACCACAGCCATTGGGCTACTGAGGTCTGTTTGTGGTAGGATGACTGCTGGCAGGCCTTCAGTTGGAAGAGAACTGGTGTAAAATTGCTGGAGGTCTGCCATCTTGCCCTTGCATTGGACGAGATGAGAAATTGCCAATTTCAGTGAGACGATGAAGTAAAAGCATCGTAAATTATCGAATTTTTACTACCAGTTTAGTTATAAGTTCATTTCAATTGTACTAGTGAAGATGAATGACTCATGAAAGTAAAAATATGAAAAACAAAAATGGGTTTTTGTCTGGAATTTTCTGGGTTTCATGTACATATGCATGCATGTGTATGCTCAACTATCCATCTGCTTAAATAAAATAATGCCTAGTTAGCTACAGCCTAGGCATTCATTCCCCTCTAGGTTCCTTGGTGCTGATTTTGACAAAATCAAATTTAAACAACCAGATAAAGATCTTAAGTTTAACCAACACTGGCTTCATTGATCCACAATTCCACATAACAATTTTCCTACATACTATGAAATTACAGGGAGAAATTAGTAAGTTTTTTTTGTCAAATTGTCTTGTACATTGTTCAATTGCCCATCTCCTTCTGTTTCCACTATGTGTATGCTGACCACAAATGTTGGAACTTATTAAGTTGCTTGTGTGTTCTTACAAGAGCATTGCATTGTTCAAATATACATATCAGGAGACAAATAGTTTGACTTGGATTGCAAAGACTGTGTGTGGTACTTCATTTTCTTTCAAAAGGCAATCTGATTAGAATTGGGGATATGAAAAAATTTTCTTGATTTCTTCTTGGTCCTCTTGTGGCAATCTTGACATGGTCATAGGAAAATGAGTATAGTTCTCAAACCCTTCCAATGGTGATGCCTGTAATTGTCTTCTGTTGCAAAATAATTGGAATTCTGGATTTTCTTGTAAATTTTATTCCTAGTGTTGCATGTTGATTTCTTGCTGTCTATTAGCCACATAAGTTGTAATAAAATATAATTCACCAATGGTTGTCTTTCAAGAGGCAATTTTGACTTGAAATTAGGATGGGAACTCTTCTTTCGAGTGCTAAGCAATCTTGACATTTCAATAGGAAATGAGTATAGTTCAGGATCCTTCCTAAGTAATGCCTGTATTTGTCTTCCGTTGCAAAATATTTTGAAATATGGGGTTCTAGTAATTTTTGGTCTCTTTTTGCTCTGTTTCATTTTTTTCCCTACTGTTGCATGTTGATTTCTTGCTTCCTATAAGCAATGTAAGCTGTTATTGTAATTTACAATTTACATAATATGTTTCACTAATATTTGCTTACATTACTTTGCTTTGGTTCTGATTTTGATTTTTTTTCAGCTAAAGGCTCCGATATAATGTCATTTATTAAAACATTTCAGGTGCTGCTTGTAGATCAGTCTGATCGATTTGTTTTTAAGCCATTGCTGTATGAACTACTATCTGGAGGTACTAAAGATTTGTAGTTGAAAGCAGTTCATTGTTAATATTGTTCACCTCTTTGTTTATTCCTTTTGTAATTTCTATAATTACTCATTTTATTTAATTTTCTTACTGAATGTCTCTTACTGAATATCACTGGATGGCAGAAGTAGATGACTGGGAAATAGCACCGTCCTTTACAGACTTACTGAGGAACACCAGTGTGCAATTTGTCAAGGACAGGGTCAAGCTTTTACGCCCTTTGGACCACTTAAATCGTATAGAAATGAGGGAGCCTGGAAGGTCACGCTCTGGAGGATTGGTTCAACTTGAGAGTGGGATAATCATTGAATATGACTGGTCTCTGCCTCGATGTTGCGGAATCTCTTTCTTTATTATGACTTTGTATTTGTCTATCTACTTGATTGTCATCAGCATCGTATTATGTCTCTCTATTCTGCTCTTTACTGCTATCCTTCAAAGAAAATTCTTATTCTTTCACAAGTCGAAGTGTCCACAGCAAATTTGCTCTGTTAGTCTGTTCACATTAAGATTCTGCAACTTGAAAAGGAATGATCATTGATTCTGGCTCTTACATTTATATAAATTCTTATGTACTGTGGACATTGTTTTCTGGAATAGTATAGCATGTAAACATACAAAATACATGCACACACAGTACACTTGGTAGCAGTGTCATGGGACTTATTGTCTTGAATGGATATTACTGCCAGTCCTTCTGCATGGTCTTATTTTGTGGACTCCATCTTGTTTTTGGGGTGCCCCTGTCTGCACTTGCATGTGTGCATGTTTGTCTCTGCATGTGTGAGAGAGAGTGCAATCTCTGAGTTCACTCTCCATCTTGTACTTTGTCTTCATTATGCTCTTGCTGATGTTGCATTTTTTTTTTCTATGAAAACTGGGCAGCCAGGCTGGTTCTAGCTTTAGGAGCTGAAGCAAAACTTGATGTTGTCCCAGGATCTGCTGAATATGCCTTTCCTTTCTCGACCTTGGAGGATGCTCGTGTAAGTTCTGAAGAGCTTATGCAATAATTTACTATGTCATTTTTGTTTCTACAAGTTGTCCATCTTAAATTAAGGTTCTCACTGAATTTGTAACTAGTCATTCTTTTCTTAAATATTGTTATGCTGTACTTTTATTGACATGGTACAATATTAGATGTGGTGGGTCTTGTCATGCCAAAGGGGAACGCAAGTGGAAGCAAGGGTTCTGCATCGGGATTGCCGAAGTATGGGGTTAAGGATATGGGTTTAAGGTAAACCTAGGTCTAACCATAGTGGAGCACCCAAACACCTTCTCCTACGATGGAAGGAATGTTACACTTTCTAGTGTGTAGTTCTGAATAAATGAATAATTCAGCAATGCAAGATCTTTCACTGGCCTTCACTTGGTATCCATAATAATACCTTTTTTGCACCATTCTTCATGTGAGGCTCTTCTAGAGTTGCATTAAGAGGATTCTTGAAGTCACGTCAAGGCACCATGAAGCTCCAGAATAGCAAACAAATTATTAGATAGGCTATTTAGGGAACTCTACATTGATGAGGATTCATGGGTATCAAGTTTTAGTTAAAAGGAGAAAGAAAGAGCAAACTCAACTAAATTGCTTGCACATGTTAATGCAGCTTATGTTGTGTTGGATTTATCTCATACAATCTTGTCGGTGTTGTATAAATTTCTAACTTTTAATCAATTGAGGACCCTGGAACCAGACTGATGTTGGCGATCCCTTAGCTGCTAGAATTGGGAGCAGTGTGGAAGCTATTTTGGGTATAGGTGCAGGAAAGCAAGTATTTTTTTTTGGAGTTTTCAAAAATATTTAAATAGTAATTGCTCTTTTTGAACTTTTTCAATAATTTTAAGCCTAATTTGATGCTTTTTTGATGTATTCTTGATATTTTTTGATGTTTCTATGATTCTGGTTTAACCTAAATGATGCATCTTATTATTTTAAAATGAAACAAATCATAATGATTAGTGAGATGTTGCATGCTACAAGAAATAACATAAAATATCCTTAAATCAAGTAGTAATATAAAATTATAAAATAATACAATCAATTACATACATTTAAAGTACAACATATATACCGATATATAAAATTTGGTCGAGTGGCGATGGCTCTTAATATCCGGATCATCATTATAGTCAGGAGGCACATCAACTCACCCCTCTAACCAAGCGGCGTTGTAGTCTTGTACGTTCATCCCCTAACGAATGCGCGCCGGGTTATGAGCACTTTTGGATCTCTCGCTAAAGCTCTGGCTTTGTGAAGTATCCTCTGGCTGATAATACGGCTGTGGAGGGGTCCATCCAAATATGCTGACCAGCAAAATCCAACCCATGAGATGCTCTGGGCTACGTAGGATAGTAGCTACTAGAAGATGCCCCAGCCGCACCATATTCATATTCGTATGGGTCATAGGCTACCTGTGACTGCAGGTAATAGAATATAATATACGACTCAAAATCTAATATATCTATGAATTCTACTTCACATGCAAGGTCATATACAGCTTTATCATGTCCTCCTAAATGACCTCCAAAATCCGTTCTCTATGCAATCGCATCTTCGCGTGTTTTATCAGATCGTGAACGTGGTCCCTACTTTTTTTGAGATAAAAAAATATTTTTTAACCTCAAAAAATACATCTGATTTATCTAATATATAATATTTTTTTATATTTTTATTGATTTATATATTTCTAATAATTTTTAAATTTAAAAATATGTTTAAATATCATAAATTCAGAAAAACATGATTTCTATCTTAAAAATTACTTCTGAATTATGTAACACATACTGCTATTTTTTTGTAATTTTGGTATTATTTATATATTTTTAATTATTTTTTAATTTAAAATAATATTTAAATATTAATATCCATGTAGAATCCAACAATAGATGCTACATATATTTTTCTACACTTTTAGGCATGCATTAAAGGCTACTTATTCCATCTTCAGATTGATCTCAAAATAATCCTCAACTAGAGGTCTGCATTGACCTGAATTTTCATCTCAGGAGTGAATCCAGCATTTTGACAGTACTTGCAGTGGAAAATTTTGGGAATAAGATGTTTTGTATTTTTACTTCTGTTCTAATTTGCAAAAATGGGTTTGCGAAATACTCAGGAGTGGCCGAAATGCAACAGAGTTTCGTATTTTTACTCGTCCTACTAATAATCCCGAGTGTGTTGCCTCTTAGAAGACAATATTTTGAAGCATATACCAGCTTTTTTGGAATATGGTTTTTCTAAAAGATCCACTTCCATGCATGCTACCTTTTGAAAGATAGAAATTATTTGCTACCTCCTGTTTAGATGGGATAGCCAGAGGTTTCTGATATTCAGCTCTATTATTTTCTACCTCTTGTTTAGATAGGATTATCACAGCTTTCCAGTATTCAGCTTTTAATAGTTGTTACCACTAGTAGCCGTTGATCGTTGGTTAGTGTTACTTGGATTCTTGGAAACCTTTTTTTTTGAGTTGTCGGGCACTCGAAAACCATCTTGTACTGGATATGCCATACTACACCGGTATCGAACTGAGACTTGGTACAGGAGATGTGCCAACCTTGGTACATTGAACTGACTCCTAGACTGAGTGTATTGATGCTGTACCAGTGTGGTACCGAAACGGAGTTTGGTATGGAGATAGGGAACCTTGTAATATTCCTTGACACTTAATGCCATCGGATTATGATGCCATCATCATTATGTGTTTACTTTTGTCACTTCCATGTAAAATTTATCAAGTCTAACATCACAACTAGCAACCATTTGATCCAATTTTATGAACCTAAGGAGCATAGATCTAGTTCATTATTCCTTATATGCATACACTTGTACATATTTACTATATATATAAAGATGTGTCCCAAATGTCTGAATCTTAGGAGAGTCCCATGTTGGATTCTTATGAGATACCAAATCCTTTCACTGCTTCACTTAAAAACTTAATGAAGATTTTCATGACATAGAAATTAGGCTCCTGTCGTGTAAGTATTGCAGGAAACATACATATGATGCTCCATACATATTTAAACACGACATATTCATGCAAATTGCCTCAGACACTAGGAACGAAGCCAAAATGAAAATAAGCAGAAGTGATTATCTAGATGAAGAAATGCTACCAATGACATGATCCTCAAGGTGAACTTCAAATTGACAAGCATAAAGAAACGAAATAATATAGAATTATTTATTGTTGAGATCCTGGTCAACATATTCTTTCTTAACAAAGTCTTCGTAATGCAAGCCAAAAGGAAAACACAAACCAGCCGGCGTGTCCAACACACGGTCATTTCTGCCCGCATCGAACATTCTTTTGGCAGGGTGGGGCCTAGTGGGGCTGCTACGCGGGGGTGGGCTCATCCCTTCCTCCCCCCTTCCCTTTTTTTCAGCAAAAAAAAGAGAGAGGAAAACACTGATTAATATAACTTGTGTAGCTCAGACCATTTTGGTAATGATTAATTTTTTAATTTGTTTTGGTAATTTATTGTGTCTGTTGATTTGATGTTCACCAAGACTTTCCAAGTATTCTTATTTTTCGTTATCTGTGTGCATATAAAAAATATCATGGGGACTTTCCAAGTATTTCTTATTTTTCTACTCTTTGAATCTCCAATGCTGCAGAAAGTCAACAGCAAGTTAAGAATGTTGGAACGAGAGAGGTTTGGTAAGGATTCCCCTCCCATACGTGTGGCTATTGTCGGTTGTGGCTACTCTGGTGTTGAGTTAGCTGCTACCATTTCTGAAAGACTCGAACATAGAGGGATAATTCAAGCAATCAGTGTTGAAACTGCTATTTGTCCGAATGCTCCACCTGGAAATAGAGAAGCTGCATTCAGAGTAAGAATTCATATTGAGCATATTTTGATAGAATACAAAATTTATGGCTCTCTGTGTTTGTCCAAATTGTGCATTCACATTAGTCTTTTGATTCAGGTTTTTATGGTGTCTGCCATCTCATTTGTATGTTGAATTTAAGATCCATAATAGACTATCCAATGTACAAGCTGAACTACAAGCAACATGATAGAAAATCAACTTTAATTAGTTATGTGCTTGATCAACCTGAATATTCATTAAACCACCTTAAATTAATCCATGGAATTCATAATCCTGAATCAGTAAAAACCATTTGTAAGCAATCCAACTATCTCTAAATGGCTGATGCAAGCTTTGAAGGTCCGTTCTTATTGTTGTCACTGAAATACAAGTCTGTGGCTTGTGGATTGACAGAAGATTGAGACCTGTGACAATCAATTGCATAATTGTGTTGTTTGGGTCTTAATCTCATTTGTTTGAATCCTTCATCGGGGGGAAATTTCTTTATTTTATGATATCTGGAGTAATGAAATCAGAAACATTCATTTTCTTTCAATTTTCTCTTTCATGTAAGAAACTCCTGATGCAAGGACCTCCATAGTGAGTCCGGGATCCCTGTGTCTTGGTTTGGGTGTGCATGAATAGTGGTCCATATAGGATGATGAATTTTGTATGATAATGTATATTTTTATGGAATAAAAGACTTGGATGCTTTCTTGTGTCTTTGGGCTTTTAATGCTTCTTTTATTCTACACGGTTATTCTTCTCGTCTTAGTGATCGGTTGTAGCGATATATGGCTAAATTTTATTCAGTTATGATCTTAAAATTTAAGTGAGCAGAAAAAAACTTTGAAGCAGCTCTAGCATCTTGTACGGTACGTTGTATTCTTTTCTTGGTTCTATTTTCATCTAAACTAATGACCTGACCAAGAAGTTACATTAGTTTATATTTACTATACAGTGGATACCACACCGTCCGGCATACCATACTATACCAATATTGAACTGAGACTCAGTACATGGATCTTACTGAGTCTTAGCATGCTGAACCGATCTCCATATTGGGCCTACCGACACTACCAGTATGGTACTAGTATGTATGAGGGCCAATACTAAGATGGCGAATCTTGGTTTAGCTACTCTTATGCATTGCGTTGTCTCTATTATCAAGCGAAGCCAACCATGTCCGCATGCATTTTTTTTACAGAAATTTGGACGAGCACTTATAAGATACTGTTCTTGTGTATTATGTCCTTACAATTGATTCTATTAGGCAAACTCAATGGCCATTGTTTTCATGTTTTTCATAAGAATTTTGATTGAGATAATAAAAGTCCAATCTTTATCTTCCATTTTACATGGGAGAGCCTTCTGTCCTTGGATTCCCATTTCAGTTCCGGACACACACACAAGAAAAATGAAAAAAGAAAAAAACTGTGATCAGACTTTTATGTCTTTGTATTTCCTGTTAGAATCCCAATATTGTCTATAGTAAGATTTGCCATGTCAGTCGGTACCATACCGAGCATACCGTACTGTACCAATTACAACGAACCTTGGTCCATACTCCACAAATCTAGGTACATCTCAAGTTCTGAGGTCCTTTTTTCTTCAAAACAAAATTTTGAGAACTCCTCTCTTTTTGTATCCGTCTCATCTTTTCCTCTTCTAACATCCTTTGTAAACTCCTCTATTTTATGCTTTTTTTAAAACAAAGAATCCAAGATTCCTCTTTTATTTTCCTCCTTTGATCACAACCATCCACCAAATGCTCCTCTATTTCCTGCATGTGTCATATCTAATAAAGCTCTAGTATATTGTAAGTCCAAAGTGACTGATGCCCAGCTGGGCCAATGTCTGATTATGTTTCATCATGGCACAGCACCAGAAAACAGGATCATTATCATGATTTCATAGGGTCATGTTTGATTAATAAGCTTTTTACTGTTTCTCAATTTATAAATCTTTTTGTAAGATTGCTTTTTTCTTAGAAAACAGATTTTCAGCATTCTATGTTCCCCGGGGGGGGGGGGGGGGGGGGTGGGGGTGTGGGAGGGCACTTTTTAAGGCCATCACTATGGATTGTATTCCATGTACTCCTTATGGTAGAGTTACCCATATGACTTGTGATTCACCAGCTACCTGTCATTTGCAGCGAGATGTCATAGTGTCATTTGCGCGTAATTGGAAGGCACACAAATGTGCATCGTGTCTCCTTAAATTGGAAGTTGAGCAATATTTTATTCCTCAGAATCTTGTTACAAAGAATTACGTATAGAGAGAGAGAGAGAGAGTTTGTGCAAGTTCTCAATTCTTTTGGATATCTTCTAACTCATCTATGGCTTCTTAATGGGAAAGGGAATTCGAGGGGGAGATATAGGCACAATAAATTGTGGTTGTGTAGATCATGAGAGAAAAAAACCGACCATTGAAGAGATAGTGATGTTGGGTTTGGTACTTCCGATTGAGGGCTAAAATGGTTCTAGTGAAATAAGAGAGCCATGAAGGCCTAATGAAGGAGAGTGCATTTACACTTTGATATATAGTATAATGTACGTATTCATGCCTCCAGAAACCAAAAAAAAAATATTTATGCATTTATCTACGTATCTAATTTTATATGTATCTATGTATTAGCATAAGTATTTGTTTTATTGGGTCAGGTTGGGTTGGGTTATCACCTGAACCATTTTATGTTTTATACCAAGGTATGCCGTCTCGGTACCCAGCCCTATACCGTGCCACCATATTACCTGTTAACGGAGGTTGGTTCAGCATATCGAGTATCGGTTTGCCTCATGTACCGCATATTGGTGCCGAATAGGCATAGTACAATATGCTTCTACCTCCGATTTAGTACAGTATGGCGTACCTTGGTCCATACTATTTGCAGTATGTTGGGATTAAGTTACAATATACAAGTGGCAAGCTCTACCCTTTTTATTAGTGAAGTCCAGGTTTGGAACCAGCTGAACCCAACCCAAGATGTCATATAGTTTTGTTTAGGTGCTGTCACGTTGCATTGTGATTGTGGTCAATTTATGTGGAGACCCAAGTCATGTGCATCTCTACTTATTAAGGCTCCGTTTGGCAGAGCTGTTGACAGTAGAGCTTTTAAAAGTAAGTAGAGCTTTTAAAAGTAAGTAGAGCTTTTATAAAAAGTTATTTACTGTTTGGTAACTGCATTTCTAAAGTGCCGTAGAACTTTAATGTATTTGGTAAACAAATTAAGAGAGTACTTTTGGTATGACAAAATGATCATAAAAGATATTGCATAATATTATACAATAGAGCATAATAAAATATAATATATATTAATACATAAATATATGATATAGTATAATATTACTTTAATATAATATAATATTATTACAATATAATAATTAATATTGTATACTATAGCATAATAATGTAACATAATTTGATATTATATAACATAACATATGTATTATGATATAATGTAATATAATATTATATTTATAGTATAATACAATAATAAAGATATAAAATATTGTAATTATTATCATTATATATTAATAAATATAAAGGATATTTTCTGTAATTATAATATTTTATTATGGATATTTTGGTCCAAAAAAAATTTATAAATCAAAACAATTTTCTGACGCATGCTAAAAGTGCTTTTCTGAAGAAGCTCCATTTTTTGTAATTTTGGAGCTTCTCTCGAGAAGCTGTTTTAGCTTTCTGGCAAAACTATAACAACTTTTTGATTTTTTTACCAAACATCCATTTTCTATCCAAAAGTATTTTTGGAGGGTCAAAAAGTGCTTTCTGGCCCACCAAAGATTTGCCAAACGGGGCCTAATTCATGTGTGATAGCATGATAAGACGGGTGGGTGGCTCATTGCTCCTACTTAATTGATGTTTGATTGTTATAGAGCTAGAAAAATGTAGAATAATTAAACATGTAATGAAAGAAGTCCTAGCACAGATTGTCACATTCTTGGACCCATTAGCATGGCCAGAATAAATTCAGATAGTTGTGTTCGACAAGTCATCTTAAGACTTGGTGCAAAAGGACTAAAACCTTTATAAAAAAATGTTTACAAACGAGATTTTTTTTATTATCATGATGCTTATGTTTAATATCTTTTAAAGTCTGACTCCACCCATGACTTGTTAAAGGCTAATCCATTAATAAGGCTATATTCTTTTACAAATGCTCACAGCT